>NC_056733.1:1491411608-1491654108 GCF_019279795.1 Protopterus annectens | reverse complement strand
ACCTACGTGTTGGTGAAAATAACAGCATTTTAGTTTTTTTGGGATTTAGGATCAGATGATGTTCAGAAAGCCAGTTTTCTATTGTATTAAAGGTGGTCTGGGTAGCTGACCATAACTCTACTGGAGATGTGGCTGAGCAAATCAGAGTAGAGTCATCAGCATATTGGATACCGCTGACTTTTGGGATGACAGTATAAAGGTTGTTAATGAAGATGGAGAACAGCAAGGGCCCTAGTATAGAGCCTTGTGGTACTCCGAGGGTGTTAGGTAGAAGGTTAGAGAGTTTGTTCTGCCAGAGGACAGCCTGCTGTCGACCATTCAGGTAGGATTGAAACCATTGGAGGGCTCCAATATCTAGACAGAATGTTTGCAGGGTGTGGATTAAAAGTTGGTGATCAACCATATCGAATGCCTTGGAAAGATCCAAAAAGAGGGCTGAGGATATATAATTATTGTTGCGATTATGGTTTATGGTGTTAGTAAAGGCTAGGAGGGCTAAAGTAGTGCTGTGATGAGGACGGAAGCCATGCTGAGTGTCTGCCATAAGGCGATTTTGGATTAGGTGGTGCATGAATTGTCTATGAATACATTTTTCCATAATCTTTGCAAGTGGAGAGAGTATAGCTATTGGCCTATAATTGGAGAATTCAGTAGAGCTGCCTCCTTTGTGAAGTGGGATTACATAGGATATTTTCCAGATGGTGGGAATTTTAGCTTCTACTATGGTTCGATTGATTAGTATTGAGATGGGGTAAGCAATAGCATCAGCTGATTTTGTAGGTACTCGGCAGGAGTTGATCAGCAGAAAGTGTAGTGGGTTTTAATTTTTGATCAAGGTACGGATAAGTGAAGTGGCGACGGTTGGAAGCTGAGCAAGTAGGTTTCTAGGGGTGCTACTTTCAGGACCAGGGAGCTAGGAGGTAGTTGGCTAGCTAGGGCTTGAATTGTCTCAGTAAAGAATTGGTTAAAACTATCAGAAACATCTTCAGGGTTTTATCAATAGTAGCAGCAGGGATTGGGGTTGAAGTTTGTCCAGGATGTAGTAGATTATTTAAACCTGCCCAAAACTTCTGAGGGTTATTTTGATTTACTGTCTGTAAATTACAGTAGTATTGTTTTTGTCTTGTAAAATTGATTTTTGGTTTCGTTCCTGGATTGCCTGTATTTAATGTGATCTTGAGGGTCTTTAGAAGAATGCCATAAAGCCCATGCTTTGTTTCTAAGGGTAATTTTGAGTTTAGACTCTATAGAAAGCCATGGTGCAGTTTTGCCTTGGTTCTCTTTGAGCGAACAGGTGCATGCAAATCAAGGATCTCAAGGAATTTGTTGTTAAAGTATGCTACTGCTTCCTCTAAGGGAGGTGTTTTAGAATAGACCAATTACATGAGTTTAGTTCTTGTTGGAATTTGGCAGGGTCAAAGTTTTTATTGTTTCTAACCTTTCTGAGTAAGGGTTGTTGGGAATTAATGGTTTTGTGCTTAATTACATATGTGAGAAGGTGATCGCTTAGGCCATTAAGGAGGGTACCAGAGGTGTACAGTTGGGGGTGACTGTTTATGAGTACCCAGTCAAGTATACTTTCTTTTGGTTGGGTTTACCTATCCTGGTAGGGGTGGATATGATTTGTGTAAATGCATGCAGGTTAATATGGGTGGTTGGGGATTCTAAGGAACAGGTGCCCCAGTCTATGTTAAAGTCTCCAAGTAGTAGGGTTTCTTGGGGTAGTGACATGATAACCAGTGCAGGATATCTTCCAATGTAGATATATTGTTACCTGGGGGGAATGTACATACAGATGATATTAATGCATTTATTTTTATTAAGTTGCAATTTGGTGGCAAGAATCTCAGAGTTATTAATCTGAGGAGGTTGTATTACATCTATGGTGACATTCAACTCAGATTTATAGGGTACAGCTACCCCACCCCCCTTCCTCGAAGCACGATCCAGCCTGTGTATGTTGTACCCAGGTGGTAACACTTCATTGTCTTTAGTGTTAGGTTTTAACCAGGTTTCAGATAAACAGAGAATCTCAGGGGAGTGGACATCCAGAAGTGCATGCAATTCATGTACCTTGTTATTAATGCTTCTAATATTGAGATGACAGACTAGGAGAGAGTTAGTTGGCCTATAAATTGTAGGTTTGTAGCTTAGATTACAAGTAGAGGGGGTATGTGTATCTGAAGTGAGTGGGCCAGGGTTGGGGTGAATATCACCACCAAGTATTAGGTTGAGTCTATACTTGGTGATGAACTTCAGGAATTTATTAGTTTGTGGTAGTGTTTGGATCTAGAGCTAATGTGCCTGGGGTTGAGATGTTGATAGACTGAACAAGATGTTGGATAGGATCTGGTACTGTAAGTATGGTTGAAGGTGGAAGGATTTACAGCTGGGGTGATAGTATGGCCTTTTGGGACCTGAAATCCCGTAAGAAACTGGTTTTCATACAAGGTAAGGAGGTATGGTGTGAACAAGAGGGGTGTGAACAAGAGGGGTAGTAAAGAGGAGTATATCATTATATGTGATTCAGCTAGTGAGTGAAGGAACTGTTTTACCTGGTGATGCAACACCAGAAGATAGAGTGGTGAGGTAAAGGTACTGGAAGGGGGATGGGAGAATGCCAGATGAAAGCTAATAGGTGCTATTAAATGTAGGTAGTAGAATAGGGGTGGGTGGAATTATGCCAGATGAAAGCAGATAGGATCTAGAAAGTGGGGGGAGTGGCTATAGTACTATAAATTTAGAGGTACTGGGGGCGGGAGGAAATTGGGGGCAGGGAGGGGAGCAAAGAGAGCCCGAGCGTAGCGAGGGCGAACGTAGCGGGGCTATTGCAGTTTACAAGGTTTCCTAATGTGTCCTAAAGCTATAAGGTAAGTATTACAGCTCTAATGTAAGAGTCAATTTACTGCAGTTACAGGGGAAGGAGGCAACCACTCAAGTAGAAACAAAGAGCCCTATGGCTGACCAATATGGTGACCTGCTTAATTACAAAGCACTGTAAGTGAAAGCTTAATTAGCTTTATTAGAACATTTAGTTTATTAGAACAAGAACACTCATCAATCAATCTACATAACTGAATAAACTACTTGAAACTTCAATAAGGCTTCTTTATTCCACCCACAGAGAGGGTATCAATGATAGCGTACCCTAGATCTGCTAGCTAAAGTGATTTTATCTCAACTAATCCTTTGTACTCTGTTTCTTGCTAGTCCCATCATCCACCAGATCACAGCTGGAATACCAGACCTGACTTAACTTTCGGGGTTACCTACATTTATTATTCCTAGGTTGATAAGTCGGTTCCTAGGTTGGGCTATTCCTGTGCTGGAAATTCTTGCTTTTGGTGAACAATGGTCATTTTTTTTTCTGGTTTCTTCATTTAAAGAACAGCAGCTAACTGTTGCATTAAACATACCAACTGTGATTTGTTCAAAAGTGGCATTGTATTTTTGAATTTGAAAATTGCAAAGTTGGAGGTAAATGCTGAGCACAAGAGAAGTTACAGGCTGTGAATATCTACATGCATGAAGCCATTTGAACATTCTTACAAACCACCTTGTGCTGCCAGAGGCAGAAACTGGACCTTGCACAACAGATTTTTTTCATAAGCTGTAACCTAAAGAGTATGGGAATCAGCAGGAAGCAGAGCAGAAAAGTTTTCCTTTTTGACTTGCAGTTAATAGTGATATTGCTGCTACTAGGAGTAATAGGCTGCTGTTGGTAAAGAAAAGAGAAAATACCCATCAACTAAAGCAGAATTATTAACATCAGGAGTGTGTCAGCCAAAATTAAAGTTTAAAAGTACAAAGAAATGTTCTTCACTGCCTTATCTTAACAGTATACACTTTTAGCAGACTAATAAACACCTCATCCTCATGGTATTCCTTTTGTACTTATACTGTATATAACCTGACAAGAATTATGATGCATTATTTCCTTATTACATTGTACCCGAGTGGGTTTTTTCTATATGATTTATTGTAAATGTTATCTTGCTACAGTTTGGTTGCTACTGATGATTTCTTAACTGTTTGTATGTTAAAATTTATAAACTCACTGTGGAGCTTTTCTCCCCTGGTCTCCACTGAAAACGAGCTAACCGCCCAACTGGACTAATCCGGTCAACAAATGTAAAATAAAATAAAATAAAAATAATAAAGAAGCACATTTAACAATGTGCATTCTGTTTTAGTTTGACTTAATAGTGATCATACTTTATGTACAGGTTTTTGTATTTTATTTGTAATTTTGCTGGTGTAACCATTTCAGTGTCTATACTTCTGATTTTCATTAAATATGGAATCTTTGGAAAGCACTGCATCATTTAAACCAGACACAAGCCGATATAAATAAAAAATGGAAAGACAGCAGACTTCTTAATGGAGAGGAGAATACAGAATGTTAATAAATAATAATACTGAACACAAAGTTGTATTAACTCCATCCTCTTTATGGAAAATGGGATATAGTCATGTAATGGGCCAGATTAAAAATACAGAGTGGCAAGACTTGGTAGCAAATAAAGTTTCTACTTTGCCAGTTACACTAAAGGGAAACTTTCCCAATGAGAGCAGGCAAGCTGTCATGAAGAACACATCAGAAAAAAAATCCTACTGAGTGAAATCCTGCTGTTTTCAATGGGTCAAAAGGTACAGGGGATGGAAAGAAAGTCAGAACAATGTGAAGGAGAAGACAGCTTTACAGAACAGTTTTCAGATATAGATACTCCTACAAACGGAAGTCCTCAAAAGGATACAGTAAAACTGATAACAGAAACAGTGGTTAGAGGAAAGGCAGGTTTTATATTTAGAGCAAAAGACAAAAAATCAAAGACAGGAAAGGATGGTAAAGACATAGATAAGTCCAGATTTCAGCAAAGACAGACTAGATTAGTTCAAGTGGACTGGGGAGGCAATGCAGAACAATTAAAAAGAACTGATTATGACATTATAATGGACAAAAATCAGCTGAGTGATGATAGGTTTAGTAGTGATGACAGCCAGGAAAGGAATGATTTTTGTCCGGAAGAAGCAAATAACGGGCTTCCTACCCTGTACATTGCAGGTATTCCAAAGCCCTGAGATGAAAGAGCATGCCTTCTAAAAGTCACGCTGTACAACATCTTAAAATCATTCTTGCATGAAAAAATAAAATGGTCTGATATTATGCCATCTGCCAGATTTTGGTTTCCCACAGCAAGGGTTAAAATTTGTGTTGTAGTGAAGAACAGCAGTCTTAGGAACATCATCCTTAAAAGGGGGGTCTCCTAGTAGACTGTGGTGTATGGATATGTGATTCACTCCATTCATTTCAACATGGGAAACAAAATTATGAGGAACAAGAACCCAAAAGCTGTTCCAAACAGAAGCCAGTAAATCAGGAAAGAATAACTAAATGTTTAGTCCAAAATGGGGAAATTACTCATGTGGAAGAATACAGACCTTGATCTGGGAGTGAAACAGGGAAAAGAAACAGGAATAAATGAGCTAATAAAACACATTTGAAAAAAAAATCTGAAACTAGATATCGCAGTGGCCTTGTGATGTTAATTACAGTTGAGCTTCTGAGTTCTACTTATATCACATAGAAGAGAGAAAATGCCCTCAATTTAATGTGCCTAAAATGTGCAGCAGTACAGCATGCCTTAGTAACAAAACTGAAATGTGCAGTTTTATTTCATATACAATATTTTTAACATACGTTTTCTGCCAGAGATCACTAGTTAAAGTATGATGAAGCATATACTGTAGGGTCCATGTTCAGCTACCGAAAAGAAATATCCACGAATGGCTAAATATTGAACATAAAACATCGAAATGTAACATTACCGAATGTGTATAACTTCGAAAAAATCATTCATCGAATGGCCATAGTTGGCCAACAACCAGGAAGTAATGTGATGCATAAGGTAAATGAAGAAAACCTTTTAAATTTTCCCTTTTCCCCATTGTAGTGCGATCTCAGAGTTGATATATATAGTTGGGAGGGGGGGGCAAAGCCCCCAACCTTGGTTCGTTGTGGTTACGATGTCGGACAACTATGGCCATTCAATGAATGATTTTTCGAAGTTATACATGTTCGATAATGTTATGGTTCAGTGTTTTACATTTGATATTTAGCCATTCACGGATATTTCTTTTTGGTAGCCGAACATAGACCGTACTGTAAACTAGTATGATACTGGGGAGTAAATGGCAAAAAGTGAGGTAAGAATGATGGACAGCAATGAGGAAAGAAGACAGCTGGCATAGTCCAAATGAATTACAACAGATAATGGTGTGATAAAAGGGGGACAAAAATGAGTAGGAATAACATAGAGGAAGGAGGGATGAAAAACAATGTATGGTCAGTAGAATGTGTAGGAGGAAGTACTGAAGATTTGGACAAGGAAATTTAGCAGCAGTGTCAGAAAGAATGAGAGTGAGGAAAAGGGGAGGGGATGTTGTAGTTTTGTTTGAAGAACTGAAGCTAAAGTAACCATATTTTTTAAAAGTTTATTTTACATGTCATCCTCTCCATGCCAGATAATCTGAAAACTTCTGGAAATTAAACTTTTCTTTTGCTGTTTTGACTACACTTAAACTCATTATTATCTTTAATATATTTGGTATAAGATCTTGCCAAATGTCAAAACTGGGATGCACGTTTGCAGATTTCTTTTTACTCAAGACAATTGTGTCCTAAGTAAAACAAAACTGATTATTGCATATAGGTCATAGGTTCATAGGATGATACTAGGCTACTGGCCCAGAGGACCTTATAAGCCTAGCCAAGAATTTTACCCATCGTCCCTCAAAGTCAGCACCTGTTTCCCCTGTCCAGCAGGGACACAGGTGGGATCTGGGCTAGAGAGGTATTCTGCTTGACATGGAGAGGGAGTCTATTCCACAGACAGGGGAGTCTTTAGGACACAAATCTCTCCCACCAACAAGTTATATGAATGTCACAGACCAGGTTAAGGCCTTGTGTGTGGGTTGCGCAAGTGGAGTTTGTCTTACGGATATGCAGCAACTCCATCAAGGCTGGTTCTGAAATGGTCTTGTATGCCAGATACAGGTCACCTCTGAGCAGTCTGTATGAGACTGAGTAGAGGGACAGGGCTTTTAGCCTATCTGTATAAGATAGGTGTTTGAGACCCTGGATTTCCCTGGTCAGGAACCTCTGTGGTCTCTCCAACTGCTGCATGTGCTTGCCAAGGTGCATGCCGAAGGGGGCATTGTACTCGATAATGGGTCTGATAAGGGAGGAGTACAGGGATGTTATGACCTCCTTGTTCCAGGATGAACTACCCTTATAGGGCCATGTAGAAAGCCTTCCGTATAATGGAGGCAACGTGGTGGTCAAAAGTCAGGTTGCTATCAACCTGGGTTCCCAAGTCCCTCACGACTGATTGCATGCTTAGTACAGTGTTATTAATGTGATAATTAGTGGGGATAACATTTTCCCCAAAGGGAATAATGATGAATTTCTTGGCATTCAGTTTGAGGCCATGCTTCTGGCACCAGTCATTAGTTTGGGTAAGGACTTCTTGGAGGATGTTCACATCACTAGGGGAATTTAAGACAGTGCCCAGCTTGCCGGGCGGCATAGTGGTGCTGCGGTTAACATTGTCACCTCACAGCAAGAGGTTCTCTGGTTCGATTCTCAACTGGGGTGCCTTCTGTGTGGAGTTTGCATGTTCTCCCTGTGTTCGCGTGGGTTTCCTCTGGGTACTCCAGTTTCCTCCCACATTCCAAAGACATGCATCTGGAGCATTTCTCCCTGGGCCTCCGCTGAAAACAGGCTCTGTGGAACCTAGTCGGACTTTCCCGGTCAACAAATGATAAATAAATAATTAATAAATTCATCTGCAAACTTAGTCAGCCACAGACCACTGGTTTTGGCTTGCACCTCAGAAAAGTATATCCCAAACAGTAGAGGCCCCAAGACCAATTCTTATGGTACACTGTTCATTACAGGTCTACTACTAGAGGTGGCTTCCTCTACTTTGACAGAGTGGGTTCTATCAGTGAGCCAGTTAGCTACTCATCTGGTAACATACGGGTTGATGCCTAGCTGCAAGAGTTTATCTATCATGCCTGAGTGGGGAATAGTTTCAAAGGCTTTGGCTAGGTCAAGGTAGGTGGTGTGCACCATCATCCCCTCATCCATGGTTTTGGTGACTGTTTCAAAGAAGTCAACCAAGTTTGACAGGCATGATCTCCCTTTTTCCAAAACCAAACTGTGTGGGGTCAAGTGTTTGGAGGTTGCCAATGTCCTTGTTTATAAGGTCCATGATAATGCATTCCATGGCCTTGCAGATCAGGCTAGTTAGGCTGATGGGCCTATAATTACCTGGGTCAGTGGACATTCCACCTTTGTGTAGAGGGATGACAGTGGCTGTCCTCCATTCAGCTGGGATGAAGCTGGTGGTCAGGCTTTGGTTGAATAGGGTGTCTAATGTAGCTGAGAGCTCATGTCTCATATTTAAGAGAACTAGGCATTGATGTCTTTGCTATTACGTTGTTCCTTTGAGTTTTAAATACTTTTTTTATGCCCTCTTTTCCAATTATTCTTTTATAGGTGCTGCTTCTCAAACCAAACACCAAAGCTGCCTTTTATGTATTGCTGATTTTGATGCCAGACTTCTTAAAAACAGTATACATTTTTCTTGGGGGTTCTTAGTTATCGGCTTGCAAATGGAAATATGTGGCAAGAGAAGAACAGAGAGCAAATTGACTGAAGTAATTTATTTTTATTTATCGTGTGCTTGCCGTGTCGATAGGCTAAGCCAGATAATCATTTTCTATTGCAAATGTGGCAGTAGCAGTAAAAAAAAAATTAAAAATAAAAAATAAAAAAAAAAAAATAGCAGTCATCTTTTATACAGTACCTATGAAGAAGACACTTGACATAGCACTGTTTTAAAGAAGCTTTTCTCCCCAGGCCTCCACTGAAAACAAACAGATCTGTCCAGTCGGACCTCCCCGGTAAGAAAATGTAAATAAATAAATAACATGAAACAAGACTGGCAGCAGCTGTGTATTGTTTATAGGAGATGTTACCTAGAGGAAATGTGCAACTTAAAAAAACAATGATAAAACTTTGATTTGTGCAGTGTAACCTGCATCCCAATGTGAAGGAACACCCCCCCCCCAAAAAACAAGGAAATTATGGATATTTATTCCATGGTTCACAGCATTGGAATAAAGTAAAAAATTCCATTGGTACTGAAATCTGCTTTCAGCAGTGCTCTGTCTATTAACACATTGCTATAAAACACCCATCTGACTAAATGTACATGATTTTAACTGAGCATCACCAGATTCCACATTTGTTAGCTGCTTAATGGATAATAATCACAACTAAGGTAAGTGCAGACTGATGATGAGCAAAGAAACAAAGACTTGCTGGTTTAAAAACTTTGAATTTATGCCTTTTGAAATTCTACGCTAGCTGGGGGTGTTCTAATTTCAGGTGTTATAAAAGGAGGACAAATGTGACCTGTGATAAGATGCATGCTCCATTCTGGTAATGTTATAGTTTGATAAAGTGAGGCACTGTTAAACTATGAGGCACAAGCCAGCCCAAAGGATGATTGCCTTACAATTCTTGAGCATGTAGGCATGTAGAAAAATATGTAGATTTTTATATTACAGAATTATTTTATAATATTAGACTTCCTCTCTGTCTGCTGGCTTTGTGCCTGCTCCTCATCTGGAACATAGCTCTCTCTCACCCTTCATTACCTTTCTTATATCTCCCGTTAAAGTATTAAATCACATAACCTTCTTACCCCCTTCTACTACCTCACTTTATTGTACTTCTTAAACAACTATACCTACTTTGAATTAGCACAACCAAATTACTATTTTATCATTACTTCTCCATTAATGCTCACACTTGCTTATCTCCTCTAATACCTCTCTCTATTGTATTTCTTAAATTACCCCATCTATCTTATGCACCACTCTTCTATCTGTATATTCTCGGTACAATGCTTGTATATTAATGTTCGTAAATATCAATACAAATTTTGTTATACTGTTATGTTATGCATTCACTGAAACTGCATTATAAAATTCATTATTATAAATATTGATTTTATTAAATATGATACCTTGGAGCTTTCCTGCCTGGGCTTCCGCTGAGAAAGGGCACCTGTGCCCAATCACACTTTCCCAGTAAACAAATGGCATAAAGAAGCAGTTTAGCTAGCAGATCTAGGAGAGCATCTCTCTGATACCTCCCTGAGGAAGGAATAATGATGTCTTGTTGAAGTTTTAAGTAGTTTATTCAGTTGTGAAGGTAGATGGATGAGTGCTCTTGCTTTTGTTCTTGTTTATTAGAACAAGAACACTTGTCCACCTACCTCCTTGAGTGAATAAATTACTGGGAATTTCAAAAAGGTGCCTTTCACAGGGAGGGTATCAGACAGAGTCTCCTAGATCTGCTAGCTAAAGTTATTTTATCTAGACTAATCCTTTATACTTGTTTCGTGTCAGTCCTGTCACCCTCTGGGTCACAGGTGGGACACCAGACCTGATTCCGACTTTCTGGATCACTTACATTTATTATTCCTAGTTTGATAACTGAGACCATTTACCTTCCTGGTCCATAGACCTTACAAGGAGGTGGAAGATAGGGTTTTTTTTTTTGTCTTTTTTAATAGTTGACTGCTGCCCAAGGGTAGGCCTGCTCCGCACCACCTCGCTACACTCAGCAGTCCTTCTCTCTTCTTCCCTCCCACCCCCAAAATAATTTCCTTTATATACAACCATTTCTTTATCCCTCATCTTCTACCCACAGTTCCTCATGTTCAAAGTGTGCCCCATTCATCCTTCCTACACTTAGCAAACCTCTTGGCCAACCACTTTCATATCACCTCCTCCACCATAAACATTGCATTTCATCTTACATATTTAATTCTAATCAGCCTCAACACAGCTCTTCAATATATTAACCATTTATAAAAAGATCCTCACTTCAATAGAATAAACAACCTCCTATACATTTTCCAAACCAAAACATCAGCTCTATGTACTACAGATATAATATGCTATCTTATCTCTTAGTCATGCTTTCCATTTTAACCCTGCTATCAAACATAACAGTTTATCATCTGTAACAAAATGTTCCAGTCCTTACAAATGCTACTATTTCTGAGCCCACAACTGCATAGGTCAACAGAGGACTACATAGGTCAACTATACTCATCAGGTCTGCTCCTCCAAGTGAAACTCCTCCAATTTACTTTTTAAAGAACACATACAGCTAAAACAGCTGGACCACTATAGTAAACCTTGAACAATAATCAGAAAGCAAATATGTCAGACCCATTCCTTTTTGAAGTCTAAATACTCTAGACTTACAAGGTATCTTAAAAAGAATCTATCAAACAATCACATATCAAATGTAAATAAGTAATAGTAAAACATTATTGGTTGACCTGAAGGATTGCCATCCAACCCGTCAGCTCAACCAATAATGTTTTACTGTATGCTATTATTTATATCTGATATGTGATTTTTACCTGAAAGCACTCTTCTTATATACACGTTTTATTATTTTATTATTTTATTAAAGCATTTTATGTTTTTTGCTGCGGTGGTCTCGGTGCTTTGTTTTTGCAGTCTGTTACTAAGTTCCAGTAGCTACCTATAGCTGTTGCACATCCAAATGCAGGCCATGCAGCATGCTCACCATTTCTACACTGTTGTGTATATATAGTGGCTGCATGTTCCTACATCACTGAGCTGCACAGTTGCTGATTGTTGCCAAGTGTTTCATCCAGGTCAGAGAAAGAACTGAAGTCATGCAGGCAATAACCACCAGCACACCTTTCCTTTATGCTGAATTTGTACACATCAGAGACATTACCCACCTGAAGGATGCTGTCCATGGTGGTGAATCCTAAGTAGTCTCATTATGCTCAACTGACAGGATGTCTATTGCTAAACAGACGATGCCAGAGGTTCAGTCTGACCCTCCACCACCACCTCATATGCAAGGGATGTGTATATGCCCTCCAGCGTTAGCACTGCTAACAGTGCCACTGTGTCATCTGACTGTGCTCTGCACCAACACCTCATATGTGGGAGAGGTGATGTATGTGCTTCAGTGCTAGCATTGCTGGCAGTGTCACTGTGTCATCTGACTTTGCCACGTGTATGTCGCTGTAGTTGTCAACCATAAGTGCCCTACTGACATCAAATATGGGCTATCCTAGTGTAACAATGTTACATATGCATGCACATGTAACGATGTTACATGTGCATGCATAATGATAACATACTTACTTCACTGCTGGGACATATTTCTCACTCCCCACTCCCCTCCAGTCAATGGCACAAATACTAGTACAGGCCAATTTTATGGCAAACATATGGTTACATACTGCCTTTTTAGGGCAGGTTGTCACAGCTGTCACTCTAACATACCTGGAGAACAGTGTTCTGCTGAATAACTCTTCTCACATGCAGGTCAGTGAACAATGTGAAATGTTCCTGCTTTTACTAAACTGGTGCATCTTCTACAAATATTAGAGAAGTTATCACTAGCCAAGCTCTCAAATCCGAGCCTCTGTCAGTTATGAGGGCTCACTATACTGCCCCAGACAGAGTTACCAGGAACTCTTTCATCCTTGTGAGCTACGTTTCAGTAGGTAGCTCACTTCCTGTGATAGAACTATCCCTGGCAATGTCATGTGTCTTGGTCTTGACATGCAGTATCCTGTTGGTGACCTTATGATGCACTTCCATTACTATCTTATTATTGCCCACATTATTCAGCTGCATTAATCCTGCCATAATTGGGCTCAGAAAGTTGAGTAATTTCAACTATTTTCCAGGATGCACAGGCCATGTATGCATAAAGTCTGCAGTACCACTTCCACCTCCTGGATGAGGAACGTTTCCAGCAGTAGCAATTCTCTTTAGCCAATGACAAGACATGTACATCTATGGTTTATAAGTCAGTTAATGTGTGTTCGCGCGCGCGCACGCGTGTGTGTGTGTGTGTGTGTGTGTGTGTGTGTGTGTGTGTGTGTGTGTGTGTGTGTGTGTGTGTGTGTGTGTGTATACAGTGGCTCAAATGTGTGCTTGTGTGCTTGTCTGTCTGTCTGTCCGTCTCTGTCTTTGGCTTACCACTATGTGTCAGTAGTGCACACCCAGTACAGTGCTGTCTGCAGTTGTTCTGTGACCATACTCATCTTGCCAATAACAGCAATTGTGGCAATAGGCATGTAAACACTGCCAATTTTCTTTCAGCACTGAGCTGATGGCCAGTAGCGCTGTGCACATCTGGGGCCTTTCTCCTTCCTCTGTACACATATCCATGTCTTGACAGATGTACAAGTTTCATTGTTTCCCCTGTAGCATGGATTATAGTCTGTATGAAAAACCCATAGTATGCCCACATAGGGCATTCACCTGTCATGCCCTTGTACTATGCTGTCTATCATAGTGATCCCCTCAGCTGCACATTTTCCTGTCTTGTTCCTGTGCTATGGTCACTTCTCTGTCAGAGGGAGCCTCTAAAGTTGGGCATCTACCTGATATGTCATTGTGCTATGTTGCCTGTTATGATGACCCCCTTCAGATGGACAATTGCTTGTCACACCCTTGTGCTGTGTTCTCTGTCATGGCAAGCCCTCCCACACCTGGACATCCATGTTTCATGCTCTAGTACTATGTTACTTCATGCAATCTACTTTTCCTATATGCCCCTTTGCTGCCATATGGCTCACCTGGACATCCATGTTTCATGCTCTAGTGCTATGTTACTTCATGAAATCTAATTTTCCTATATGTCCCTTTTGTTGCCATGCGGCTCACCTGGACATCCATGTTTCATGCTCTAGTGCTATGTTACTTCATGCAATCTACTTTTCCTATATGTCCCTTTTGCTGCCATGCACCATTGGTGCTTACTATAGTGCTGAAGTACATTACCAGGATTTTTGCCTTCTTTCCCCATGCCTATATCACAGTTTAAAGTCTTCTTCATCAAATTCCTATTCCTCACTTGCTTTTTTAATGTGGTTTTTAGCAAAATAATGACTGTGCTTTCTATAATTTAAAAAAATGTTCTTATAGTGTGGCAATTATGATAATGAGGTAACATTAGTGTAGTCATCACTAAATCACTGACATAAAGCATTGGACAGTCACACACAGGATGAGCTAACATGCTCAGCCCATCCCCAAGTTAATGTGACATATGCAGACTGTGAATTTCTTAGCACTGCAACTCTGTTAGTGACACTTTTGCTAGTACACTGTTTTTCCAGTGACATGCATCATTTGATGGCTAAAATATGGTGCTGTGTACACAAGATTATCATGTCACTCAGTGTGAAAACCTACATTTATTTATTTACTCTTCTTTATTTACCAGGAAGGTCTAACTGGGTAGGAACCCCTTTTCAGTGGAGGACTGTGGAGAAAAGTTACATAGAAACATAGCTAGTAAATACAAAAATAATTGAATTTACAAATACATGATGAATACACTGCTACTGGCAGGTTTCTTCCAAAAGACCTGTCAGTATCAGTGTACCACAGGGTTTATTCCTTGGGTCACTCCTCTTTGGCATTTACTTCTCAGAGGTCAAAGCAAATGTTAAGGATTCATGGCTAACCAAGTGTGCTAAAAACTAACTGTGAACTTGGTGACATCATAAATTCCCAAAGGACATCAATATTCTCCAAGAGGTCCTTTTCCAAACAAACAGATGATGTTAAAACCATAGACAAAAACTAACTGCCACGAAATGTATAATCATGTCCTTTGCAAGTACGCCTTCCCTGGTAGCTATCCCACTGACAACACACCCCTGAAAGTTGATTCCATAGTTAGTGATCTGGGAACCTATGTCAACAACAAGATGTTCTTTGATCCCCATGTATCAGTTATTCTAAAGAAGTCCTTTTTCATCACATAGGTTATATTATGACATTCTGGTCCAGGAATGTAATCATTCCATTGTATTTGGCTGTAAAAAAGCCAAACATTGAATATAATACCCACTTGGTATGTTCCTATAAAAACAACTGTCACAGTTGGAGTGACCACAGCACTTTCTCACTAAAATAATCAACGGCCTAAATCACAAAAGCTGTTTAAACCATCTAAAATCCTTGTCCCTCTTCTTGGTAT
Organism: Protopterus annectens; assembly: GCF_019279795.1. Lineage (NCBI taxonomy): Eukaryota > Metazoa > Chordata > Ceratodontiformes > Protopteridae > Protopterus > Protopterus annectens. The sequence continues at coordinate 1,491,638,969 of NC_056733.1, read as the reverse complement.
TATACAGGCTACTAAAGGTGACCTGTGCTACCCTTATAGAGCTTCAACAGACCCTATCCTATCAGATCTATTCCATTTTTGCAAGTCCAATAGTACAGTGAACAACCACTCAAGGGATATTAACTTCTTTTGCAACATAAATAGAACATACTGAAAGGATAGATATGTATCACAATCTCTTTTGCAATATAAATAGAACACGTTGAAGGGATAGGTATGCATTACAGAGAATACCTCTTCTATGGAAACAGGTTCCAGTCCATATAAAGCAAAGTACTTTTGTTAATCTATTCAAATGTAATTTGGATGAATGGGTGGAAAACCACTAATTCACCCCCAGTTTAGCACCTATGTCCCTCATGGATAGCAACAACAAGTAAATGTCCCAAACTTTCCCTATTCTGCTCTCCTCTGGGTTGTTTTCAAATGATAATTGTTAAAAATGACCAAGGGAATGTATGGCTAGACTTGAAAATCCTCAAAGATCAATAGCCTAGTAAGTGCCTATGAACCTACACCATTGACATTACCCACTCCGGTGAACAGTACAGGCATCACTATATTGACCAGTGAAGGTGCCACCCTGACCTGCTCTGCAAGTGAGAGGCAAGGTAAGGCAGAGCGTGCCATCCTTTTACAGTAAGAACAATAGAAACTGTAACTGTAAACACACATACACACACACACACACACACACACACACACACACACACACACACACACACACACACACACACACACTCACACATATATATAATTTTTTTTAAGCCAGCTTCCTTACCTTCTTTTCGCAGTGTCACAATATAATGACTTGTAAATTACTTTCTTTTACAGTGTTGGGAAGTCAGAATTTCTCAGGCATACGTGCCTCCAGAGGTCTGAGAAACTATCCAGGTGGTGGAATATGTATACTATGTCCATGGCTACATTGTTCAATGGCTACCTTATTTGTAACCAACATGTCTACAAATGTGTTGTTTTTATTCTCTTTCTGTTTACTTTCATCCTTCTACAGGTCCAGCTGTAGTAAAAGATGTAGAAAGTCTGCATTAGCTGAAGTGTCAGTGGTCACCAGGCCTATCAGTAATCTGGTGGAATTAAGTCCCCCACTGAGGTTTACCTGGAGGGCATGAGGGTGGCCTCTGTGGCTAAAACTTCATTTCCTAGAAAGGCTTGGATGGGTTTTTCTTGGTCACCTGATGTCAGCGGCAGCACCAGTCTGTCACATTCAAGGTGACATGGTAGTTACATTCCCACACTGGGACCACAGAGCACTTATTGGAGTTGCTGATAGTCATGTGATCAGACAACCCCAATCACTGGGCCACCAGAGGCAGACACTACCCATGACGTTAAACAAGGAGGTGACTGCTATGTGGGTGGGGTTACCTCTGTGCAGGACAAGCAGATCCCCTGTACCCCACCCTATCCTCATGCTGGTGTTTTCCTCCCTTATACATCATTCCGCATACCATGCTTGTAGGCCAGGTCTCCCCATCACCAGTCACCCCCCCCATTATGTCTGCATCCCTCCACTGTTATCTCCATTTTTTGTATCTATGCCACCCCTGTCTGTCTTTGCCTTCATTTTGTATTTTTCTCCACTTGCTAATTTCCTTACTCTCTCATTTCTTCCCACACAAGCTCATTTTCACCTTCCCTGTCTACCATTCTTCTTAAAAATATAAATTGGTCACCTGTCCCAAAAAGCCCTTCTTTCCCCATCTGTCCTTCCTTAAAGTTATTGTTCTTTGTGTTCCTCTGCTTGCCATTCCCATTTTTCTGTCTTAATTATCCCCCATTCCTCCTTTATAATAAACTGTTTGCACTTGGCTGTGCTAGCAGTCCGTGTCCCGCTCACAGTTCTCAAGCTGCTACTATGAGGTATTTCATTGAGTGTGTGAACATATATAGCCTTGGGCATGCCACCTTACTGTTCCTGACATGTCAGTCGTATGACTGCTCCTTGCACAGCCTCTTTGGTACAGTTTGGTACATTGACTTAGGCCAGTATTTATTTATTTATTTATTTACTTACAGTTTGATGACCGGGGAGGTCCACTGGGCTCAGGGAGCCTGTTTTCAGTGGCAGCCTGGGGAGAAAAGCTCCACATTACCTAGTTTAGATACAGATACAATATTAGTAAGGAAGAATAATTTACAATTACATTTCGTGTTCGAGAGCAGGCGTAATTTCTTAGGTACAAGGTACCTTTAAATGCAGCTACAACATTAGTAAAGAACAATTTGCAATTACATTTCATGTTAGAGAGCAGGTGTAATTTATTAGGTACATGGTACAAATTAGATATTTACAATATGTACAATTATGTTTGGTTAGCTAGTAATCATAGCTAGTGAGGGGTTTAGAGGTGGAGAGAGAATTATAGGACTAGGTGGGAGAATGCACTTGCATTTCCTGTGGAAAGGTTGGAATGTAGGAATGTAATCCAGCTACTGCAATTTACTACTTAAGTCCATTTCTTAGAATGCTGCCACTATCTTGGTCCTACTACAGAACTAAACAGCACTGGGAGGCATCATGCTGTGAGGCATTTGATAATCAGCAATGAGATTTTTTTCTGAATCCCCCCAGTGTCTCCTGTCTACTACAAGAGGATGTATATTATTTTCTACTGAAAAGAGCTATAAGAACATTAAGTATATTTGTATAATGGAAAGTCTTGAGGAAGGCTTTGTAGACTGGTACGGATGTCTTTTTTTTTGTTATATCGTAGTAGCTTAGTAAGGTTATATTAGATTTGTAGTTTATGTTTTTTATTTAGTTCATTTTTCATTTAATTTAGATATTTAGAGATGGATTCAGTGTTGATGGTAATGTCATTTTTCCCCAATCAGCTAGTTGTGGTCATTGTTTTACTTTATTGTTTTTATTTTGCAAATACTATATTTTGTTTCTAGGAGTAGATTTAGGTGGGCAGTGTTGCTTTCATGAGTTATGTGTTTGTATTTTCCTATATGTAGTCTGTGAAGTTGCATTTTTATCTATTGTAAATTGAATTGGATATGTGGTCCATGATTTATTTTGCTTTTTTTTTAATGTTAAGCTAAATGTAGATTTGGGTTAGGGGCTCTTTTAAATGTGTTGGGGTGTTTAGGGTTATATGTGTCTTTGTTTATGCATGCAGTTCAGAGCTGTAGCAAAGTCATCTGACATTGGCGGCAGTTTCCCAGACTATTATCCCAAAGTTAATGACCACAAAAAAAAAAAAAAAAAAAAAAAAAAATATATCTTCCTGAAGGATAAAAAAGGCCAGCTAGCTTCAATTATGAGAAGGTAATTAACTAGTTGTAACAAGCACCCTGCTATAGATACTTGCACACACACTGTTTCTAATTGTAATCATGAATGCAGTACTGGCATTCATTAATTCATTAATTTTGTAAATAAATACCAACCCTGCACTTTTACTCCATCAGCAGTTCCCATTCACATCACCTAAAAGCTTGAACCCTAGGCTGCACCCCTTTTACCTCATCCTAGTTCAGTCTGTGGTGCTATTTTAACATTTCACTTCAGTTTTAGTTATTATCCTAAATAAGGCAATTATTGGGTAACATCAGTAACTTAGATGTCAGGAATGTAGACAAACTGCTGATGATGCAATAAGACTCCAGATAAACAAAGAAAATCTATGGTATGCCAGATATATGTTTTGTCACATCCTTTGTGTACAGACCACTGTTACAAGAAACACACACACACACACACACACACACACACACACACACACACGCGCGCGCACATGTATATACACACGTGCACACACACACACGTGCACACACGTACACACACACACACACACACACACACACACACACACACACACCTACACCCACAAACCCACACACCCACACACACACACACGTGCACACACACACACACATACACACACACACACACATGCATGCACACACAACACACACACGTGCACACACCCACACCCACACACACACACACACACACACACACACACACACACACACACACACACACACACACACACACACACACACACACACACACACACACACACACACACACACACACACACACACACACACACACAATGCGCACAAGCCCATATATGTCTGTCATTATTCATCGACCCCACACATCATCAGATTACACATCTTCAGAAACTTTTAAGTGAGATCAACCTGATGAAACTCCCTTTCAAATGTTCCCATGGGTTCTGCAGAAGGGTGAATCATATATTCTCTGTATATCTAATTTATGAATAAAACATATGGGACAGAGATTCACCAGCGTTGGGCCACCACCTGTCCCAGGACCGGGGAGGTCCACTGGGCTCAGGGAGCCTGTTTTCAGTGGCAGCCTGGGGAGAAAAGCTCCACATTACCTAGTTTAGATACAGATACAATATTAGTAAGGAAGAATAATTTACAATTACATTTCGTGTTCGAGAGCAGGCGTAATTTCTTAGGTACAAGGTACCTTTAAATGCAGCTACAACATTAGTAAAGAACAATTTGCAATTACATTTCATGTTAGAGAGCAGGTGTAATTTATTAGGTACATGGTACAAATTAGATATTTACAATATGTACAATTATGTTTGGTTAGCTAGTAATCATAGCTAGTGAGGGGTTTAGAGGTGGAGAGAGAATTATAGGACTAGGTGGGGAGAATGCACTTGCATTTCCTGTGGAAAGGTTGGAATGTAGGAATGTAATCCAGCTACTGCAATTTACTACTTAAGTCCATTTCTTAGAATGCTGCCACTATCTTGGTCCTACTACAGAACTAAACAGCACTGGGAGGCATCATGCTGTGAGGCATTTGATAATCAGCAATGAGATTTTTTTCTGAATCCCCCCAGTGTCTCCTGTCTACTACAAGAGGATGTATATTATTTTCTACTGAAAAGAGCTATAAGGACATTAAGTATATTTGTATAATGGAAAGTCTTGAGGAAGGCTTTGTAGACTGGTACGGATGTCTTTTTTTTTGTTATATCGTAGTAGCTTAGTAAGGTTATATTAGATTTGTAGTTTATGTTTTTTATTTAGTTCATTTTTCATTTAATTTAGATATTTAGAGATGGATTCAGTGTTGATGGTAATGTCATTTTTCCCCAATCAGCTAGTTGTGGTCATTGTTTTACTTTATTGTTTTATTTTGCAAATACTATATTTTGTTTCTAGGAGTAGATTTAGGTGGGCAGTGTTGCTTTCATGAGTTATGTGTTTGTATTTTCCTATATGTAGTCTGTGAAGTTGCATTTTTATCTATTGTAAATTGAATTGGATATGTGGTCCATGATTTATTTTGCTTTTTTTTTAATGTTAAGCTAAATGTAGATTTGGGTTAGGGGCTCTTTTAAATGTGTTGGGGTGTTTAGGGTTATATGTGTCTTTGTTTATGCATGCAGTTCAGAGCTGTAGCAAAGTCATCTGACATTGGCGGCAGTTTCCCAGACTATTATCCCAAAGTTAATGACCACAAAAAAAAAAAAAAAAAAAAAATATATCTTCCTGAAGGATAAAAAAGGCCAGCTAGCTTCAATTATGAGAAGGTAATTAACTAGTTGTAACAAGCACCCTGCTATAGATACTTGCACACACACTGTTTCTAATTGTAATCATGAATGCAGTACTGGCATTCATTAATTCATTAATTTTGTAAATAAATACCAACCCTGCACTTTTACTCCATCAGCAGTTCCCATTCACATCACCTAAAAGCTTGAACCCTAGGCTGCACCCCTTTTACCTCATCCTAGTTCAGTCTGTGGTGCTATTTTAACATTTCACTTCAGTTTTAGTTATTATCCTAAATAAGGCAATTATTGGGTAACATCAGTAACTTAGATGTCAGGAATGTAGACAAACTGCTGATGATGCAATAAGACTCCAGATAAACAAAGAAAATCTATGGTATGCCAGATATATGTTTTGTCACATCCTTTGTGTACAGACCACTGTTACAAGAAACACACACACACACACACACACACACACACACACACACACACACACACACACACACACACACACACACACACACACACACACACAAGACATGTATATACACACGTGCACACACACACGTGCACACACACACACACACACACACACACACACACACACACACACCTACACCCACAAACCCACACACCCACACACACACACACGTGCACACACACACATGCATACCCACACACACACACATGCATGCACACACACACACACGTGCACACACACACACACACACACACACACACACACACACACACACACACACACACACACACACACACACACATGCACACACACACACACACACACACACACACACACACACACACACACACACACACACAATGCGCATAAGCCCATATATGTCTGTCATTATTCATCGACCCCACACATCATCAGATTACACATCTTCAGAAACTTTTAAGTGAGATCAACCTGATGAAACTCCCTTTCAAATGTTCCCATGGGTTCTGCAGAAGGGTGAATCATATATTCTCTGTATATCTAATTTATGAATAAAACATATGGGACAGAGATTCACCAGCGTTGGGCCACCACCTGTCCCTCTTTAAACAGGACAGCCCCTGTTTGGACGGCTGTATCCTCAGAAAAAACAAGAAAAGTGACAAATGTTCTGAGATTTTAGTACAGAAAATATTTCCTAATTTTCTGTTTAAAGTTGTATAAAAGTTTAAATCTCATGCAGGTCAATATTATACAAAAATAATAAAAAATAGCCTGAACTTTACAAGCGGCAGCTTTTATTTTGGCAAAAAAGTGAAGTCTGTGTCTTTGCTTTGGGTGTGGGTATGGTTTGTCCTACAAAATGTCATATTTCTATAAAAAATGTCCCACTTCGGGCATTTGAAATGATGGTACCCTGTACCAAAGGTACTTAACTTAGTTTTAGTGTAGTTTCTTTACAGTGTCAGAATGTGAAATTTCTTTACTTATGCTGTAAAATTCAATCTCTTGCACCAAACGTTTTATACAACATAGCTGATTAAATAACTTGTAGCTCAATTCAGCCAACTTCAGTTTAACAAATGACTCCCATTTCATAAAATCCAGTATTCCATTTTGTATGGTTTTAGCTAGGTGAAGTCCAAAATATTGTAACAGCCATGGCATTATAAACACAACACCAGCATATCCATGTTTCACTTCTACTCTCCTTTGTGGTTCTTCTCATGATCATTCTCCATTTTTTCAAAGTTTCTGTTTTGCAAAGTTACCAAAACTACCCCTACTCAAACAGTCCTTATCACAGGATTTCTTACTCTGTTGCTCCTTATTAATAGCATTGCGTTACCTGAGCTAGCACAGACATCATTGTTACTCTAGTATATATGTATCTGTCAGGCTCTTTACCACATTACATAGGATGCCTGCAGCATTATAAACAGCATTTCCAACACATTACACAGCAATTTTCCTGCACTAAACAGTTACTGTACTACATGACCCCAGTGCAGAACCATGGTTCCAGCACCCACAGATGGCTATAGGCCACTGACAACCCATCCACCTGACATCAGTGCATCCAGGACAATGCTGGATATTACAGCTGAAAGGATGAAGGGTTAAGACACATCTGATTAATTTAGGATAACAATCATTTGGTAAAAAAAGCCACTGGGAAGTGGCACGATCTGTTAGTAATACAGATTCTCTTCCTAAAAATTAATATTTGAAAGTTGTTATCATCCATTTAATAGCCAGGCATTCCAGTTCAATGGTTGAGAATGTTCATTCTGCATTACTTAGCCTCCTTCTGATACAATGGATATGGTGTTTTCTCATCTGATATCCTGAGACAAAACTGCTCCTATACCTACTTTTGAGGCATCTGTAGTTACCTCATATGGTTTGAGAAATCAGGTGCCACCAAGATTGGCTTTGAACATGAGAAATCCTTCAATTACTTGAAGGCTCTTGCTGTTTCCATTGTCCAGTTTACCTTTCTGGTGGCCTTTCCCTTGGTTAGGTCATTTGGGGGGGGGGGGGTAGGCTGTGATAACAAACTTTTAAATATATTTTTGATAATAGCTAACCATGACAAAGAAGGTTTTTACTAGAGGTTTCAGAGGATGGCACAGGCCTGTTTTTTTACCCTTCTGCCTATTACAAATCAAATGTATCTGGCTTTTGTTATGCAAAGCCTGTTTTTGGCAACATTGACTGTAAGTCCTGTCTGTCTCAAAGAACTAAGTCCAATTTGTATTTTAGGTAAAAGTGATTCCAGTCCTTTGAATTAATTACTGTGTTGTCAAAGTATGCTGCTGAGTGCCTGTTATGAGGTTACAAAACTCTATCCATGGTCCTCTGAAAAGCAGCAGGGCTCTGTAAAGCCAATGCATAGGACAGTGTAATGGAAAAAGTAATTGGGGTGGAGAATGCTGTCTTTTCTTTGGCTTCAGAGGTCAGGAGAATCTACCATTACACCTTGTTTAAATCTAGAGTGGTCAGATATTGTTTTACCTCACCTCTCTATGAGTCCAGCCACTCTGAGCATTGGGTAACTCTTAAATTTAGATATGTAATTCACTTTCTGCAGGTTATTACAGAACCCTCTGGAATCTCTTAGAAGAGAACACAATCAAATGATTCCATTTGGACTATTTAGTAACTTCTTCTTTAAGCATTTTCTTTATTTCTTCAATTATTGCTTTTCTTTTGGACTCTCTTACCTGTTGAGATTCTGTTCTGATTTAGTCTGTCTGGAATGTATTAAATTTATCATACAAGACAGCAAATAAGACACTACTTTATTCATCATTAAGAATTAAATTACTTCTTATATTGTAGCCTTAGACAGTGTTTCATCCGTTTGAATAGCAGCTATAGAAATCTCAGGAAATGAACTATTAGTTTATTTCATTTCCTATGGGAACTACAGTAGCCATAACTTCCTTGCAGTGTTTGAACAGATATTTTATGTGTGTGTGTATATATATATATCTTCTTCTTCTTCTTTCGGCTTTTCCCGGTTAGGGGTCGCCACAGCGGATCACCTTGTCCGCACATTGAATGGCAGTGGAGTTTTACGGTGTCGAGTTGCCAGCCCGGCGCCCAACCTTCCACAGAAGGCACACTCACACGCACACCTAGGGCCAATTTAGAATGTCCAATCCACCTGCAGCATGTCTTTGGGATGTGGGAGGAAACCGGAGCACCCGGAGGAAACCCACGCGACCACAGGGAGGACATGCAGACTCTGCACAGAAGACACCCCAGCCGAGGATCGAACCGGAGAACCTCTTGCTGTGAGGCGTGTGTGTATATATATATATATATATATATATATATATATATATATATATATATAAAAAACTGCTGGTTTTCTCATTCCAGTCTGTCTCATGATGTCATTTACTTCATTTTCTCTACAACCTCAAGTAATACTTGCCATTTTGCAAGGAAAGTATTTTCAGTAGAGGAAACTGTTGTGATTCTTGTGTCCTTCGTATATGTTCCTTAACAAATGGCATAACAATTTTCAGCATATCTTGCAGATTTGCAAACTGTGCTATTATACTAACATAACCCACCAAATAGATGCCCATGTTACATGGGGACAACAGTTTGGGTTGACTTGCACATCTAGGCTTATAAAGACCATGCTGGTCATTAGCCTAGTATATCCCTATAAACCTATACATTTAAATGGTGCTTCTTTTGCTATGGCCAATAAACATTGGGATGCCATACAGTAACTCAAACTGGTTGCATTCTGCTCAGCCTTTGAGCAATTCTCTCATGGCCAAAAGGAGGTAATACAACAGCTGAGTCTATTTCTTATCTTTTTCTGTGGCTTTCTTAAGCACAGACTTTGGGGTTTTGTTAAAGTGCTCCATTAACCAGTTGGCCTAAGGGTGATACATTGAAGGATTTTAATTGTTTTACAATAAAACATAGGCAGAGTTGGTGAATATAAATGGGATTCCCTAGTGTATAAGTATTTCTTTGTGAATCCCTGCCCTAGAGAAAAGTAGCACTAGTTATCTGGCTGTTTTACTTAGCATTGGTGTTTTGCAGGGGTGTTGCTTAAATAAGATTTGTGGTATAATCAGTAATTACTGAAATATATTGGTAATAGTTTCATAGTTTCATAGTTTAGTACTAGGCTATCTGCCCTGGGGCATTTGTAAGCCTAGCCATAGTGATGTGGCTTTCGCCACCCCATGAAATGATACAAAAATGCACAGAATAGATTTAGAATACTGTGCCTCTGTCTAGTAGTGACACAATGAAGGCCCCCTTATATAATAGAATTACTTTACTGTGCCCCTGTCTAGCAGTGACACAGATGTGACCCCTGGAGTAAACTTACGATCTCCCATCCACTCATCAAGATTTCTCTTGAAGAGAGTCAGTGAGGGGCTCTGCCTAACATGAACTGGGATCTTGTTCCAAAGCATGGGAAGCCTCTGAGTTATGAATCTATCCCTCCAGCATGTCCTATTCATACTTGTGCCGAGGTTTAAGTCTTTAGCTCTCGTGGTCCTGATGGATTTGGATTTTTTGAGGTGGAGCATGTCCATCAGATCCTGATTGGACATGGCCTTGTACGTCAGGCAGAGATCACCTCTGAGCAGGCGGTATGCTACTGAATAGAGCTGGAGTTTCTTTAGTCTGGCAGAATAAGACATATGTTGGAGACCCTTGATTCTCTTGGTGAGGTACTTTTGTGGTCTCTCCAGCTGTTGCAAATGCCGGGTGAGGTACATAACAAATGGGGCATTGTACTCAATCATGGGTCTGATGAGGGAGGAGTATAGGGGTACAATGACATCCTTGGATCTGGATGTGAATCCCTTCATGATGAGATGTGCAAGGTAGAATGTTTTTCTAACCACTTTGGCAACGTGGGTGTCAAATGAGAGGTCGCTGTCGACTTGGGTCCCTAGGTCTCTGATTACTTTTTCCGTACTCAGTGGGTTGCTGTCTATGTGATAATTTGTGGGTACTTTGTTTTTCCCAAAGGGGATGACTATACATTTTTTGGCATTTAGTTTAAGGCCGTGACTCCGGCACCAGTTGTCCGTTTCTGTGAGGCCTTTTGTAGGATGTATGTGTCCGCTGGTGTATCGACTATGGCGCCTAGTTTGCAGTCATCTGCGAACTTTGTCAGCCACAACCCTCCCATGTTTGCTTTAACATCTGAGAAATAAATGCCGAACAAGAGGGGTCCCACGACAGATCCCTGTGGGACACCACTTGTGACTGGCTTTGAGTCTGACATTGCTCCAGCGATTTTAACTTTATGGGTTCTGTCCTTTAGCCAGTTTGCAACCCATCTAGTGACATAAGGGTTTACGTTTAAGCTGTTGAGCTTATCTATGATGCCTGAGTGGGGTATTGTGTCAAAGGCCTTAGCCAAGTCCAGGTAGGCTGTATGGACTGCTTTTCCCTCATCAATGGCTCTAGTGACAGGATCTGCCCTTTACAAAGCCGAACTGGGTGGGGTCAAGTGTCTGTAGGTCTCCTATGTCTCTGTTTATGAGTTCCATAATGATTCTTTCCATAGCTTTGCGGACCAGGCTGGTTAAGCTTATGGGGCGGTAGTTCCCAGGGTCTGTAGAGGTACCCCCTATATGGAGTGGGACCACTGTTGCTGTACGCCAGTGTTCAGGTGTATATCCTGTAGTAAGGCTAAGGTTAAATAGCATTTTTATGTGTGGGTTTAGCTCCTCTGGAGTTCACGTAGCACGCAACCCGGGATACCATCAGGTCCCATTGATGCTGTGTTTTTAGCTTTGTTGAGGGCGGTTCTCACTTGGACATCTGAGATGACAAGGAGATTACATTCAGCTGGGATAAGTATTTCTTCTTTTGGTGGTGAGGGAGGGGAGAAATTTGCACTGAACCTGTCAGCCAGTTTGTTGGCAATATCTGTGGGTTCAGTGTATTTTTTGTTGTTATGAACTAACTCTGAGCATATCTGAGGGTTTCCGCCCAGGTTTCTAACATAGCTGAAGAAGGCTTTGTGGTTATCTTTAGTGTCCTTAGCGATTTTTCTCTCAAAGATGGCCTTGGATGTTTTTATGAGAGAACGTAGTTTTCTGCTAATGTTGATCAGAGATGTCTTCCCTTTATGGGATTTTGCTCTGTCGTGCAGTAGCTTCCTTCTTTTGTTATACAATTTGTTAATGGCTGAGGTCCACCAGACAGGACGCTTGCCTTTGGTGGAGAGGGACTTGGATTTATTTGGGATTGCATGATCCATGCATTCTTGGAGATGTCCATAGAAAGCATTTGTGAAGGATTCGGCATTGTGGGATGTGGTATCCACTGGCCCAGTGGGCTTAAAGGATACCATCTCAGTCTTAAGAAGAGTGAAGTCTGCTTTTGAGAAGTTTTTCACTGTGGTCTTTTGCGCTGGGTGTGGAGGTGGGATATGTATATCCAGGGTGATTAGTTTGTGGTCAGCTCTCACTAGTGAGGGTTATACCTCCGGTGTGGAGCATTTTGTCCCCATGTTTGTGATGATCAGGTCTAGTATATTATCTCCCCTAGTGGGAGAGGTGACTAGTTGTTCCAGTGCATTTGAATTTATGAATTCCAGGAACCTTTGGGCTAGGGTGTTAGGGCTAGAATAATGTACCCAATCTATGTTTGGGTAGTTGAAGTCTCCCAGTATGATGGTATTTTGTGATACATTCATATCCTCCAATGTCTTCAGGAAGGCTGAGTGGGGTTCCTGAGATTGGGAGGGTGGTCTGTAACATGCTACCAGTTGTATAGCAGTTTTGCCTATGGTTAGTTGCACCTGTATGGTCTCTGATGCTTCATGTGTTGCTACTAACCTGGACTTTACCAACTGACCCACAAGATCCATGGCTATCCATTTGAATTGAACTTCAGTAACAGGCATTGGTATCAGTGGACTTCCCAACACGACACAGCACCCTCCTTTCATATTCTGGGTAGGCTGCATAGATGCTTTCTATATCTTTAATTACATAGACCAATAAAATCTAGCTATAATTGTAACTTTGGTTTTGTCCATTCCAAAGTGTCCTCCCACAATATGGCCAAGAGCCATTTTCATTGCAAGTGTTCTAAAAAGCTTTTGAACTAGGAGTTGGCTTGATATTTCTTCTTTGCTTATCCTATACAAGTATTCTTTAACTCAGAATACTGGTGTGTGATAAGACTAACTTGTTCCTCTGTTTTCCTGCTACTTTGGCTATGTCTTCTCTGACCTTGCTTAACATATCACCCTCCTACTGCACTTTCTTAAAATGTTCATTATTTATTTGAAAATCTGCTAAGTCAGAAATGCTTTCATCAGTACACTGACATAAAACAAAGGGTACAGCCACTTCACCATTTTTTTTTAATTCCTCTAATCCTAAGGCAACCCGTGCCAATGGGTTTCTTATGTGATTTATTTTGACAGTTTCTTTTATTTCAGTAACCTCTGTCTTTTTTCATGCTCTACAAACCTACTACTGAAAGTCCTCTTTATAACTAATCATGTATTTTTGAAATTACAGATGGAAACAGAATTTTCTTCAGGTTCCCATTTCCATTGTCCTCTTAGTGATTTTAGAATAATGGGGTTTTCTGTTTCTGTAATAACATATTTCACTAATTCATCAGCTGGGGTTTTCTAGTACGGCTCAATTGCAGAAGTCTGAATACAAACATTTTCTTTTACCCCTACATCTATCACTTTCTTTTTGCCCTGTGTATTTTTAACACTGTATCTGGATGCTGTTGTTTTCACCCATTCTAGCTAGGGGTATTTTCAGGACTCTGTACTCCTAACAGTGTGTCAGGCTGTTGTCACCTTCTCCCAGTTTTACTTGTGGTATATTCAGGTCACAAAATATCTAACTATGGTACCGCCACCCACAATTTCCACAGTACCTTGAAATAGGGGAAGTTTTGATCTATTATAACATCATGTATTATATTAGGAATTTAAGCCGCAGGACATATTACTTTACCCAGCAGTATTTGAGTTTCCAGGTATGTTATTGGATACTCTTTCCTATCTTCATGAATACACATTTCTTTTACTTTTATTATTTGTTTTATATTTGCAAACATAAGGTTCATTAATACGTATAACCAAACTTACAGACTCTAGTAATTATCTTTTTTATCTTTTGGCTGACTGGGTTTGTCTCACTAGCCTATTTTCAGGGAGACCTGAGGTGGTATTTATACTGCTAGTTAGTTCTTTCCCATCAATTAATCCAGTACATTTTGTTAACTTAATAGTAGCACAATAACAGTATACTAATTCTGTTACTATTGTTGCTACTCTGTCACATTCCACTGACACATTTTATCTGCATGCTTCTTAGAAAACACATTTTTGCTAGACACAACATTTTCATTGTTAGTTACACAATTTTAAACAGCATGTCCCTCCTCTCACATCTAAAACATATTGTTTGAGTTTCTGGCATTCTTTGTTTATTCAAACATCTGCACATTCTTAGTTAGTTGTTTAGATTGTTCAGCCTTAAACATCTTATAATAGTCAATCATCAGCCTTAAAGATTGTTTCATTAGATAACAATGTTTTCAGTTAGCACAGTCATCTTAGTAGTCACAGGGTGCTGAATAATATTAATTTCCATAGCTAATAAAATATGAGATTAAAAACAATAAGCAACAACAAATTAGAATAAAATAGCTAAATGGGACCTCTACTGTTCCCTTAGTCACCAACGGTCTTGTAAATACTTAAGTAAACTAATCTTAGAGTTGAAGAATGTATTTACAAGGTAAAAGTGTTCATCTAGCTGTTTTATTCCCTGTCATTATTGTTTATTGTTTTCCATCTAAGTTTTTTTTACATACAGTGGATATAAAAAGTGCACTCACTCCTGTTAAAATGCTAGGTTTTTGTGATATAAAAAAATGAGACCACAATAAATCATTTCAAAACTTTTCTCACAGTTAATGTATCTTATAACTTGTACAATTCAATTGAAAAACAAACAAATCTGTTAGGGGAAAAATATAAAAAATAAAAAACATACAATAAGCTGGTTACATAAGTTTGCACACCCTTAAACTAATACTTTGTTGAATCACCTTTTGATTCAATTACATCACTCAGTCTTCACAAAGTATTAGTTTAAGGGTGTGCACACTTATGCAACCAGCTTATTGTACGTTTTTTATTTTTTATATATTTATGTTTTGAGCTGGGATACAGGGTCTGAATTGCCCTGACACGGTAAGGCCCTGTTATGTTTAATTCTGGTGGCTGCCAAAAAAGCAATCACTAGAAAAAGGAAATCAAATTCTAAACCAACTATACTTTAAAACATGAATGCTGTAACAGAGATAAAACAACAGAAAGTGGGATCTTTAGAAAAGGACAGGAGTAAATTACATAGAAAAATGGGAATTGTGGGAATAATACATGCAGAAAAAATGTTTTGGATGAGGAATTCGGTTTAACAGAAGGCCGGAATTGAATAATGTGTGTAATGCTGCTTAGATTATACATAACATACATTGTCATATATCCTATGTTTGTTTGTGTCTTTCGGCTTTTCCCGGTTAGGGGTCGCCACAGCGGAACTCCGGTCCGCTAATGATTGGTAGTGGATTTTTACATACCGGGTTACCAGCCCTGACGCACAACCTTCAATGAAGGCACACCCCAATCACGTATGCCTCCACACAGAAGACGCTCTAGCTGAGAATCGAACGGGACAACGTCTTGCTATGAGGCGACAACGCTACCACAGCACCACCACCGCAGTATTGTCATATATCCTATAATGTTTGTAAATGTGAAGTTGTTAATATGGTTTGATTATGTTTATATACGTGTATGTTTGCCTATTTCATGAGTGATAATTCAATAAAGGTGTTAAAAAAGAATATTTTGAGTTGAGACCAGGTTGAGGTGGATGTCACTGCTAAGTTTTATGGTTACTGAAGTCTGGTGGTGTAGTTGCACGGTGTAGAAAAGGAATGAGGAAGGAGGGTAGTAAAGGATGAATGACTGATTTAACCTTGTATGGAAGGGTATATATGGATGAAATTGGTTTTCATATTAGTGTAAGAATAGGTGAATAGATCCCACTGCCTTTCTCATACATCAAATTCCACAGTACCCTTCAGGCCTTTTGAAACAAGGCCCATCCTTATCCTCTACAAAGCTGCTTCTGTCAGACATCACTTCCTGCATCCTTCTGGATGTCACATATTTTTCCTAGCAAAACAATTGATTTATAAAGGGGACCCTATATTTCTGGCTGCCTAGATGTTCCATTTTCTGGTGTGGAATCTGGACTTTTCCAAAGAGAATCTAGATAGCTTCCTTTGAACCTTGGAACATAGCTAAAATGAAGTATTATTTATGAAATAATCATTTTCTTTGTAGATGTTACATCAGTCAGAAGGATTTCTAAACTGCAGGCCCTAATGTGCAGCAATCAGTTTATTATCCCCTCCAGGCACTGGATATCCTTTCAGTTAAAGTCTTCCTTGGCTTGGCCCAACGCGGTTGTTATACTACCCTAAATCAAGACATTCAAAGCCTGACAAGGTTGAAGAAGGTCTTATAGACCATGAATCTGCACAAGAAGCTGAGCACTGATTAGTCAAGATAAAGGAGTCAAACAAACTGGCCATTTGTTTGTGTCATTAATGGGGTCTATATTATAACATTGAAGTTCTTAAACATTGAATGTTATAATATCGAACCCCAAACACCGAAATTTGAAAACATTGAACAGTCAGAATAGCAAATTTTTTCCCCAGGGAAAGAAAATCGCTATTCCGAGAAACATACACACAACACAAACACACACAAAAAACAGCAATCCACACACATACACTTAAAATCCTACACCTAAACTTAAACTAAACTTTACATACACTACTAGCTATCCACTTACCTTAACCCAACCCTTACCATAAGGTCTGTCACTATCGCACACTCACCTCACCCGCTCCCTAACTCACCTAACCTGCCCCCTAACCCTAACCTACACACAACCACATACTTACCTGACCTGCACCCTAATCCTAACTCACCTAACCCACCCCCTAACCCTAACTTACACACAATCGCACACTTACCTGACCTGCACCCTAACCCTAACTCACCTAACCCACCCCTAACCCTAACATCAACACAACCGTTCACTTACCTGACCCGCTCCCTAACCCTAACTCACCTAACCCGCCCCCTAACCCTAACCTACACACAATCGCACACTTACCTGAACCTGACTCGTGACGTTCCAACATATTGAATGCTGAAAACAGCGAAGCCACAGCAACAGCCCACCAAATTCTTTCCCTGGGAAAGAATTGGATGTCTTGCACCTTCGCTGTTTTCAGCGTTCGACATTATGGGTTCGATATCATAACATTCGATGTTTATAAAATTCGATGTTATAATATAGACCCCATTAATGCCAGGTGCGCAGGGTTCAGCTTTGACTAAGAAAACACTTTTCAGATGTGTGTCAAACTACATTATCTTCTGTTGTAACAAACATGGCAAAATCCTGACTGTACAAATTAAAAGAGACTCCACAAGGGCAGTAGCTATCATGTGATCTTCTTCAAGAATGTTTCTGCCCAAAGTATTTGTGAAGTTGCACTTGGAACTTCCACACAAAGCTTTTCTAAGCAATACAAATTAGCTACACAATCTAAGACTAGGGCTAGTTTTGTACCTGCAGTGCTACAAGCATAATAAAATCAGCCGCCCATGTCCAGGGTCACAAGCATCAATGCTCAGTGTTCCCCGCTTCATTTTATGAAAGGACTACAGGAATGACTCTTCGATCCTCATGTTGAACATGGTAGGTGTCAGGATGCTCACCATGATATAGATGTTTGAATAATAGAAGCACTGCTACAGAAGGGGCTCCAGCCTGCCTGCTCTTTAGTCCACATAATTGTTTTCAGTATATTTACATTTCTGAGTCTCTTTTTGGTAATGTGATGCTCATTCTTTTATAGTGTCACATTATCCTGTACAGGTCCTTTATAGTGCAATACATGTTATATCCTGCATGCTTTTCACATGTTGCTAGGCTGTTACTTTGGTGCCTTATGGTGGAGGCTGGTAAATAATCACTTAGGCTGCCTGAAAGAGCACCATGGAATGATATTTTATTTAGAAAGGATGTTAGGAACCAAATGAGGGTCGATTGAGTGTGGCTTTGATGGGGGTATACTTCAGTGTGCTATGTTACAAAGAATATTTATTGGTAACTTTCTGCAGCCCAGGTCACTGCCCCCCCCCAAAAAAAACAAATGGGTAGGTTATGCTCTCTTCCACAGTCAGAAGAGAAGTAGAGGAAACTCTTGCAAACCCATACTAATGTCAGACTGCTCTCCAAACCTGTCTGTAAGACTGACATCTCTCTGTGGCTAATCCCTTTCATCTTATGTATATTCTAGAGAAATGATCATAATATTTGAACATCTACAGATCTTGTGGGGACTCTTATGTGCTTTACACAGCTGTTCTAGCATCCTCTTTCTGACCCACACCTGCAGTTCACCAACATGACCATGCTGCTGCCTTAATTTGCTGGAAGCATATCTTTTGTTTCTCCTCTGATGTATTTTTATATTGGTACTAAGGACTAGGACTACACATTGCAGCTTCTATTGTAGCCATCAAATGACTACCTTGGTGGGTGGTTAAAGTACCAGTAGAGGGAGGTGACTGTGATCACTCAATAGGGAGCAGGAGATATTTATATTTTTTAATCTCAATCTCTTGAGGAAGCATTTACTATATATATATATATATATATATATATATATATATATATATATATATATATATATATATATATATATATATATACATAAAAATGTTTAGTGGATAAATACACTCATTTTTGAATTTATGGAACACTATATCCCCTGCATACTTTATGCACTATTTCTACCATTGTTTCCATGATAGTAGTACAGTAGCAGATTTAGCTTTTGCCTTATGTCACAGTAGAGCAGTGTCCTCACATATGTCAAATCCCACCCTTCTATAGGTTATGTTCATTCTTGGTTATGGGTTGTCTGTGTCACAAGCAATGGCATTACTGCTACCTCCATCACAATAGGCTGTTCTTCTGCAAACATTTCCAAACACTGAAACCTTTTAGCTGTAATAGACCATGGTGCCAATGAGGACAAAACTCCCAGGTAACCACAATAAAACATCTGCTGAGATTTCTTATAGGTTCATAGGTAAGTACTAGGCTATCGACCCTAGGGCCTATACAAACCCAGCCAAAAAGGTGCCCTGGCTTTTGCCATCCAAGAAAATTATTTTCCTGTGCCACTGTCAAGCAGAGCCACAGAAGTGTTCCCCGGGGTAAATTTCCTATTTCCCATCCAATCATCAAGATTTTTCTTGAAGAGTGCTAATGAGGAGCTTTGTTTGATATAGATCAGTAGTTTATTCCAGAGTATGACATGTCTCTGGGACAGGAATCTATCCTCCGGCATGTTCTGTTTATTGTGGTGACAAGGTTTAGGTCCCTAGAGCATGTAGCTCGGAGGGATTGGGATTTCTTTAAGTGGAGCATGTCCAATAGCTCTGGGTTTGACATAGCTTTGTATGTTAGGCAGAGATCACCTCTGAGTAAGCGATATGCGACAGAGTAAAGCTGGAGTTTTTTTAGATGGTCTGCGTAGGGCATCTGTTTGAGGCTGGTAATCCTCTTTGTTGTAGATGTCTTATGAGGTACATACCAAAAGGGGCATTGTACTCTATAATGGGTCTAATGAGTGATGAGTAGAGGGGAACAATGACCTCTTTTTTCTGCATGAGAAACCTTTTGTGATGAAGTGTGCCACGTAGAAGGATTTCCTGACTACTGTGGCAATGTGATTATCAAAGGAGAGACTACTGTCCACCTGTGTCCCAAGGTCTCTTATCACACTTTCGGTGTTATATACTACCACCTATGTTGTAGTTCATGAGTACAGAGTTTTTACCAAAGGGGATGACAATGCACTTTTTGGCACTGAGCTTGAGGCCATGGCTTTGACACCAGGCATCTGTCTCAGTGAGGCCCTTTTGTAGGATGTCCACATCGTTAGGAGTTTTGATTATGGCTCCTAGTTTACAGTCATCTGCGAACTTTGTTAGCCAAAGACCTTCTGTGTTAGCCTGTACTTCAAAGAAGTAGATACCAAACAGGAGAGGACCCAGGACTGAACCCTGTGGTACTCCACTTGTCACCAGTCTGAAGTTGGATTTGGAGTCTGCTACGTTCACAGTGTGGGTTCTGTCAGTGAGCCAGTTGGCAACCCATCTTGTGACATAGGGATTCATACCTAGTTTAGTGAATTTATCTATAATTCCAGAGTGGGGGATGATGTTGAAAGCCTTGGCAAGATCTAGATAGGCTGTGTGAACCACCTTACCCTCGTCTACGGCTTTGGTGACTGCTTCAAAGAAGTCTATTAGGTTTAGGAGACATGATCTGCCTTTTACAAACCTGAACTGGGTGGAGTCCAGAGTTTGGAGATTACCAATGTCTTTGTTTATAAGTTCCATGATGATACGTTCCATGGCCTTGCAAACCAGGCTTATCAGGCTAATGGGGTGGTAGTTCCCTGGATCTGTGGTGGCTCCCCCCTTGTGGAGTGAGATAACCGTCGCTGTGTGCCACTCAACGGGTACAAAGCCTAAGGTGAGGCTATGATTGAACATGGTACTTAGGTGGGGTCCCAATTCATTCTGTAGTTCATGTAGAACACAGCCTGGGATGTTTTCTGGTCCCATGGATGCTGTGTTCTTGGCTTTCAAGAGTGTGATTTTTACCTGTGCAGCTGTGATTACAGGAACTTTGCATTCTTCCGGTATAGAGATGGGCTCTTTAGGGGATGAGAGGGGGGTAAAGTTAGCACTGAACCTGTCTGCCAGGATGTTGTCAATATCAGTTGGGTCTGTATATTTAGTGCCATTGTGCTGTAACTCAGAGCAGATCTGAGTGTTGCCATTGAGATTCTTGACATAGCTATAGAATGCTTTGTGGTTGTCTTTAGAATCAGTGGCGATTTTGTTTTCGTAACTAGC
The DNA here is from genome assembly GCF_019279795.1 of Protopterus annectens. Classification (NCBI taxonomy): domain Eukaryota; kingdom Metazoa; phylum Chordata; order Ceratodontiformes; family Protopteridae; genus Protopterus; species Protopterus annectens. The sequence goes on along the minus strand of NC_056733.1, from coordinate 1,491,617,902 downwards.
TTTGGAGGATTTTATCAGGGATCGCAGCTTCTTACTGAGGCTGACCAGGGAGCTCCTCCACTCATGGGATTTCACTCTCTTTTGCAACAGTTTCTTCCTTCTGTTGTACAGTTTGTTTATGGCAGGGGACCACCAGATTGGCTTCCTTTTTTTGGAAGATAGCGTCTTGGTTCTGTTTGGGATAGCACGATCCGTGCACTCGTGTAAGTGCTTATAAAGTGCAATTGTGTAGGATTCAGTAGTCGTAACTGTAGTGTCCTTCTGCATGGGTGTCATGAAGTTCACCACTTCTGTCTTAAGAAGCCTGAAGTTGGCTTTGGATAAATTTTTTACAGTGGTTTCCTTAATGGGGGATGGGGGCAGGATGTGGATATCAAGGGTAATTAGCTTATGGTCAGATCGGACCAATGAGGCGTTGACTTCAGGTGTGGAACACCGGTCACTCATGTTGGTAATGACTAGATCTAGGATATTGTTGCCCCTGGTGGGGGTGTGGATACGTTAATCCAGGGCGCTGGAGTTTAAGAACTCCAGAAAGCGTTGAGTGAAGGAGTTGGTACATGAGTAGTTTTTCCAGTTAATGGTGGGGTAGTTGAAATTGCCCATTATTAGGGTGTTTGGTTGAACCCTAATATTTTTCAGTACATCAATAAAAGAGGAGTGGGAATCCTGGGGCATGGTAGGGGATCTGTAGCAAGCTACAATTTGGATTGCAGTTTTGCCCAGAGTTAGTTGCACTTGGATAACCTTGGCTGCATTATGCTGAGCAACTAGCCTGGAGGTGTGGATATCCTTAATGAATATGGACACACCTCTGCCTTTAGTATTCCGGTCCAAGTTACATGGCCAAAAAGTACCCGACACACTAGTCATAGGTGACTCTATAGTCAGGCACACTGATGTCCCACTCACTAGGCTAAACAAGGAGAAGGTTACTGTCAGCTGCCTGTCGGGTGCCAGGATCCGCCACATAACCCACGCACTCAGGTCACTCCACAACAAGAACAAATATGACTCTGTCATTGTCCATGTTGGTGTGAACGACCTGAGGTGTTCCTCCCTGGACTACATGAAAAGAGTCATGGAAGAGCGCTACGATCTTGTAGCCCAGGCAGGTATAACCCTAGCCCTGAGTAGCATTCTGCCATCACCCAGAATGAAACCACAGTACAAGGACAAAATGATTGACTTCAACAATTGGCTAAGCTTCTGGTGTCATTCTAAAGGGATCCAGTATCTGTCTGCCTGGGATGACATGGTCGACAGACCACGATGCTTTGCCAGAGATGGCCTGCACCTGTCACCCCTGGGATTCTGGATACTGGCTAAGGTTCTTGCCGCCCCTATTGTGCCTTTTTTAGGCAAGGTTCAAATGACATATTCACCACCGTAACAGGAACAGGCAAGCAAAAACTGAGGGTGATACTACTCAATGCTAGAAGTCTAAATCTCAAAATGCACTCACTCGAGGCCCTCCTTAAAATAGAGAACATCGATATCTGTGCAGTGACTGAGACCTGGTTCAAGGCTCCAGAGAGCACCCCTGCACTACCAGGCTATGACTCATACCACACTTTTTGGCCATGTAACCTGGACCAAAACACCAAAGGCGGAGGTGTGTCCATATTCATTAAGGATATCCACACCTCCAGGCTACTTTTGGTTTACTTCTTAGAGCTTATATAGTTATTTGCTTTATCAACTAACATTATTGATATAATACATCCTCTTTTTTGCTGCTATTTCTTTGTCATTTTTTGTTGATACTAAAGTAACAGTTTATTTGTCATATATTCTTTCATAACTTTCCTTATTACCCGTCAATGGCTATTTCACTGAATTCTAAATGTCCAAACACAAATGGCAGCATTCATTTGTATTCGTAAATTGTATCATTGACATGTAGGAATTCTGAGATCACTATTTGTGCAAAAGCATTGTGCACTTTTGGTGGTATTTCTCCTCTCCCCATTGTTGTATGACTGACCAGTTGTTCACCATTCACAATTTCATGCTTTCTTTTGTCACTTTTAGAAATGGCAATCAGAACTCAGTGACCTATTATTTATGCTTTTGATAAAATAATATGGCTAAAACCAATGAAAAAAATAATTTATCTTAAACAGAAATTAGTTTTAAGTCAGCTTTCAGCTGAAAATAAATGATGCTTGTAGGGTTTTAAACAAGGAAATGGAAAACGCATACATAGAAAATAAACTTACGTAATTAATTGAGCATTATCATGCCTTTTTTCATGCAGTATCTTCTGCCTCCAGGTTAAGAAAGAAGACAATGTAGAATATGGACTTTCTGATACATTACATCTATTTCCTTCATTCCAGATTTCAAGACCAATTAGTGCAACCCTAACATTAAGAGATCTGTAAAACTGAAAGAAAACAGAAAGATAACAGTTAGCCTTGCTTTTTCTTGTTCAGCACTAAAATATTTACCAAGCATATCCAGCATTTCTTCTTTTTGTTAACTTCCCCCAGTTTTGAAATAATACTAGGACCAGGATTGTACATATACCAACCCTCACTCTATGTCATCTAACATCAATGGCTTAATTAAAATACATTGTTATTATTAAGCACTGAACAATGTCATATAATATAAAGTCTGTAGTGGGTATTCAACCATACTTTTCCTTATTTTAAAATAAAACATTTTCTTAACTTAAAATTAACACAGTGGGTCACTCCTACATCTTAAGAGCAACTATTCTGCTGGTATATATACTCACCTTTCCCCTTCTCAAAGCTGCTCTTGTTTGCACTGTATTGTTAGTGACCAGTATGTAAATCAGGCAAACATACTGCAGTGTGCAGCAAAGTCCATCCATGAAATAAAAGCCTTGCAGTCTTTAAAAAGAGAGCTGCGATGGTTGAGAATGGCCCTTTGCATCCCTCTCGCCAATCAGGAATACCAGCAAAATCCAACAAAAAATGTTTCCTGTTCCAAGACTCCCCACACTCCCAAAACATACAATCTTAATGTCTGATATAGAATAAAAACTGAAGCTCAGGCCAGCACATTGGAGTAGAGGGATAAAGCCCTAACTGCAGTCTAGATGATATGAGTTATTTCAGCAGCTCAGGCATCTAAGGCACGAGCAGAGGATGGGCGTGCCCCTCCCAGGAGTAGGTTGTGCATCTAGGCACTCCCTGAAGGGAGGCATGATCCATAGAGGAGATTAGCTCTCAGACAACATAGACAAATGCAGGTGAGGGGTGGGAAATGAGAGTAGGTCATTAAATAGAAAAAAATCCCCTGTAAAAGCAGCCAGACGCATGGCCCTCTGGCCCTATCCTTGAATTGTAGAAAGTCTGGGCAGGGACAAGGAGCAAAGCCCAGCGATGGATAATGGTACTGGGATGGCAGAAAAGTCTGGAAATAAGGAAGGGGGAAGGGGTAGCAGCACAGAATCAACCAGATAGTCAAATCTGGTCTCCACTTTAAGTGTTGTTGCACACAAACATACACCCACATACATATATGCACATATATATATATATATATATATATATATATATATATGTATGTATATATATATATATATATATATATATATATATATATATATATATATACATATATATGAAATTGCAGTAGACCTTGCACATGCAGTCATGAACAATTCCTTATCCATTTCTGACTCAGCATTGTCCCAGAAAAAGCTGTTCTATGCATCAACCATTCCCACTGAAAATGCTGCTTCTTAAAACTGACAATGAGCCATCCACTCCTTGTCTTTGAATTAAGAAATAATGTACTTGTGCTTGTTTTTCAGAAAGGTAATATACTTCTCAGCTATAGATTTCTTAGAAGTATTTGTTTTATTTGTTTACCAGGGCAGTACACTGACCACAACAGACTATTTGCAAGCACAGCCCTATTAAATCTCTCTCTCCTTCAACCATACATTTAAGTTATTTATTTTTTTTTTTACTTCTTAGGCCCTCCTCTGCCTTGGCATTGTAGGACTCTAAGATTTTTTGCTGACCTGCTTTTTCCACCCCATTTGTTCTGTTCACTTGTAACCAGCATCTGGGGAATTAGAGCAGTGAAGCTGGCACTGGCTAGGCTTTTTATTTTTGTTTCCCTCTCCTTCTGGCACAAATGTATTGTATGCCTTTCTAGACTGATCCTAGAGTGGGTGCATGCTTCTGGATACCTCCTGAAAATCTACTGAAGGATTTGCAATCCTCTTCCAGGGCCATGCTCTTGCATGTCCTAAAGAGCCACACATCTGTGCCTTCCCCCAGTGAGGGTTATCCAGCAGTGCCCTTCATCCAGATCCTTGCCTCTCACTCCCACACTTCACAGGCTGATTTTTCCAAAGCATGTGCCACTAGATATGCCCCAGGTGAGCTGGGAAATAGCAAGAACTCCATCCCTCTAAACAGTGAGCTTATCTGAAACAATCCTGTGTTGCTATGTGATTGCCTGCGCAATTGTTTAGTAAGAAAAGATTTATTTTGATTTATATTTTTATTTTTACATCTGTTTTTACTGTTTGTAGGAAGAAAGTAATATGTCGTAGACAGGAAGATTTACTTTGATTTATATTATGTTGTTTTACCTCTAATTTTCACTGTTTGTTGTTACAAACTGATAGATTTTAGACAGGAAAACTCTAGTCTTCCCAAGGGGTCTAGTCAACTATAAATTCATAAATTCATACAGACTGCAGAGAGGACAATCCAGAGCTTATATGAAACATTCCACTGCTGGTTTGTGATTTATTGATCTTTACTGTTATAATGGGGTGCAACTGTGAATAAAAGTGATGTAAAGGAAATGCAGTTACTGTGTGATTGGCACAACTGGTACTGCACGTCAGAGTGACAGCTTTATTGCTTATAATTTAATATTTAGTTTTATATTCTTTGTGTGATTTGCTCATAGAAGTGGACTTAAAATCTTTGAATTCTGTGGTAAATGATTTTGATTATCACTTTCTTTTAGAATTCCTTATTAATTTGTTACTGAAAATAGATTAGTGATTTGCTAAAGCACAAGTATCTTGCATAGTGTAGTAAATGCTATGTTTATTTAAAGGTAACACCTGATAACATTGGTGCCCTGTGTTTATCATGTCAAAAGTTGCATGGTTTGCTTACCATTATTAGTAGTAAATGTAGACTTACTGATGACGATTGTACTTTTGCAATTAGCACATCTTGCAGAACTGTTGTTACATATAGTAATGACTGCACTGATGAGATAAGTTCTAAAGTGCAAATAGAACACATTTAGGAAAATAAGTGCCTCTTGTTGGAAAAGATCACTCAACCCTTGTTAAACATGATACTACAAATGACAATTTGGAATTCAGGATCAAGTAATCAGCAGTCCGAGGATTCAGAGCATATAAAAAGAACGAATGAAAGAAGTTCAGAACATTTAACATGGAAGAAAACGAAATTAATGTCTATAACGCAAACAGAATACATACTAAAAAGGATGCTGATCTGTTATGTAACACACAGATTACAGGGAATGATAGCATTGTTCAGTCAGTCTACAAGCATCGTTTTTCCAAAAGGGAAGGTAGAAAAAAAGAAGCAAGGTATAGGTGAAAAAGAAGAAATCAAACAACTTGGAAGGATTGAAGAACATTACTGTAAGAAAAAACGAGGAGAAAGACCAAAGTCGTCTATATGGATCAAGCTGTGGAAGTACTAAGCCAGCTGGATGAGAACTGTATGCTTGCAAATGTAATAAGCAATGAAAACAGTGGGATTAATAAGACTAATGGTGATAACATCATTCCTTTGTAGCAACAGATAGAGCAGATATTACCAAACTAGAAGTTGGAGATTCTTCAGATCTGGTCAAACGTGATACGCTTGTATTTGGAGGTTCAGTTATTGGAGGAACTGATACTTATATCTGCAGAGAAGATAATGAACATCAAATAGTGTTATGCTTGTCAGGAGCAAAAATACAGGATGTGAGACAAGCTTTAGAACGTATGGAGATCCTTTTATTCATGTTGGTACTAATAATGTCATCTGCAAGGACTCTTTGACTGTCAGTAGGGAACTTACTACAGTCCTCTTAGCATAGCCTGCATGGGTGTTAGGATGTATTTTCCACAAATCATGTATAGAAAGGATAGTCAGGTCACTGTGATTTTTTTGGTTAAATGCCTACATGAAAAAATGGCCCATTTTGAAACATTGGAAATGTGTGGAGCATCCAAGCCTAATTTTGGGTACACATGTGTTCAGACAAGATAGCGAGTACTTGTCAAGACCAGGAAAGAGAATTTTTATAGCAGTTATATTGGAATATTTGACAAACACAAGATAAGATTTTTGCCAGGTCGAAAATTTAACAGTTTACAGACAGCAACATTTAATGTATCTCTGAAGTCTGTTAATGCTGGTAGCATTAGTAGTAATGTTTTTTTTACTGGAAAATTTGCTAAATTCCTACAAGATAACCAAATAGTTTTTTAATGAGGTCTACTATGCAGACCAAATATGTCTTTAAAAATGTGTTGAAGGGAGAGGGTCTACGTCTCTCAAGACTCACCAGCAAGGATGGTATATTAAATGAACAAGTTAAGCTATTGAAAGGAGAACAGAGGGTATCCTGAGCCTGAGTGTGATACACAACTTAAGTCAGCATATCAAGAAAGGAAGGGAAAGGGCAAACCCTATTTTTCCAAGGGGAATAGATTGGAGTTTAATAGACCTCATGCAGCTTCTAAAAAAGAATGTAGATTATGCCTTCCATTTACTTCTGATAATAAAAGTATTATGGAAATAGTATGTACGAACTGGCATATACTGGTAGTGGATAATGGTATAAAACAGGTTGTGGGATCTTGTCCACAGGTTACCTATAGGAATTTAAAGTCTTTGAAAAGACATCTTTGCCACAGAACAGGTTTCATATCTGACCAGACTACATCAGAGAGAGAGAGAGAAGGGACTTTTAGATGTAGACACTGTCATTTCTGTAAATATGTGGCTAATAGAAATACATTTATATACCCTGTGAAAGGTAGGAAATATGTATTTCGACTTTATGCAGCTTGCTCTACAACTAATGTTGTCTATTTAGCTCAGTGTAAGCAATGTCCTAAGTTCTGTGTAGGTATGACCACTGGGGCTTTGAAGAACAGCATTAGACAACATATATATTATAGCAGCACTGGGGACACCAGGTGTGCTATAGTCAAACATATTACAGAAGAAAATAGTGCTTATGATTTTTCATTTATGACACTCCAAATTGTGCCTGTTTCTATGTGGTTAGGTGACAACAGGAATGCCTCGGAAAAACTTGAACAAAAATGGATAGCTCGTTTATAAGCGGATAAGATATATGGCCTCAATGAGCTCTGTCACTTAAACCATTTTTGAGAGATAGGATGGAAGTTAACTATGTATAGTTGAGTTTTTTTATCATTTTTCATATTTTACATTTCTTATTCTATATTTTCATTTTTTATTACTTTTATATTTGTTAGTATAGTTGTTTAGTATTGAAACTTTTGTTCTCATAATTTTTTTTATATATGTTTATATTTTTAGTTTTTTGTCTATGCTAGTTTAGGTTAATAATAAGTTTGTTGTGGTCACATGTACTATGGTTTTGTTAGCTTCGTGGCAGTGTGCTTCTTTCTACAATGAATTTTATTACTTTAGAATGAGCATTTAGTTCATGTTGATACCGATCACTATTTATTTATGACTATATAGTGTTATAGTTTTTTAAGAGTGTGCTTGATCATTTAATGAAACTTGTTTGATATAGAACGAACATTGTGTCTTGACTTCTTTAGTTAGTCATATATAGAACTATTTAGTTTTCTGTTGCTACAGCAACAGGTAGTAGCGTTTCCCCATATAGGCTTTCTCATGAGATTTGGCAATAAGGTGGAAGCCACGGGCCTTGGAAGCATGGCGAGATCGTAATAAGGCTTAAGGTTGTATAACTTGATAATGTTTGCATAGAGTGTGATTAGATTCTTTATAGATATTTCTCAAGGAGTTCAGGCTTTCTTTCTAAATATGATGATGTTATATTCATCAGGATTCATATAGCAGACAGTAATCTTACTTAGGAGATTTGCGAATGCATTTACGATTCAACATCAATATTTAGAAAGTTTTTAATAACAGCAAATGAAAAATATATGACATTAACACATTGATTTTTTGTTTATGCTTATGACAAATATTGATATGAGATGTAATGCAGTATGTTTAATTGATGAAGTCTTTAGGTTTGCATTTAGTAGTTGTATGTTACATTTTGACATATGTAGCTTTTAACTGTTTTAAGTTTTCTTTACAGTTTTTTAACGTTGATTTTTCATAATAACTGACAGAGTATCATAAAATTTACTTTTATATATTGAATGAGATTTTGATGCTTAAAGTTTTATGTAGCATGATAGAACCTGCAAGATTGTATTGATGCCTTTAACACACTTGACTTTCTAATTTGAGTAATTACCAATTAATGGTGGTGGTGCTGTGGTAGCGTTGTCGCCTCACAGTAAGACGTTGTCCTGTTCGATTCTCAGCTAAAGCGCCTTCTGTGTGGAGACATGCGTGAATGGGTGTACTTTCATTGAAGGCTATGCGTCAGGGCTGGCAACTCTGTACGTAAAAATCTACTGCCAATCATTAGCGGACTGGAGTTCCGCTGTAGCGACCCCTAACCGGGAAAAGCCGGAAGATACAACAACAACCAATTAATGATTTTAGGATGTGACTGGACAAGGTGTTTTTTTAAAAAAGGGGAGTTTCTGAGAGCATTTTATGTCTGATGAAGTGTGGTGGTACTACACGAAAATGCTTACACTCTTTATATGTCATTTGTTTGAATAAATGTGATTACTATTATGCCGTGTTGGTCCTTTGCCTGTCTGAATTCATTGGATTCCTACAAGATTGATGCTGTTATTGTATGTGAGACTTGGTTAAAGAACAATGACAGGAAACAAGTTCTGCCAGTGTATAAATGTTTTTACTGTAACAAACATTCTAACAAAAATCAGGTAGAGATATTATGATAGGGATTAAAGATTGTTGTGAAACTTGTGACTATTACCTGTTCAAGTTATAAAAGGAATACTATAGATTGTGTAACTCTGACAATAAAGACAACCCTAGAACATATAACAATTGTTGGAGTGTACAGACCACCAAAGTTGAGTGCTGATGACCTTGAAAAATTCATACATTTCCTGTATGAAAGACAGTACGGAAGAATAATAGTGGATGGGGACTTAAACTTAGCAGAAACAGGCTAGAATAATATTGATCCAACATTAGAAAGGAAATTATTTATAATGTATGCTCAGAAACAAACAATTCTTCAGATTGTAAAAAAGCCTACCAGGGAAAAAAGCATACCAGACATTGTTTGTGTTCCTAGGGAAATTTACTTTGTGTCAGGTTTTACCACCACTGATGTACAGTGATCATGGGATTATAAATGTCAGAATGTTGCTAGATAATTCTCCCAAAATGAACTATAAACCAATGCAGAGGAGGTTAACAACAGATTATATGAAAGCAAAACAGTCACTGTGTAAAATTAACTGGAGTAATCTGTTCAATAGAAAAAGTGCAGAAGGAATATGGCAATTTTTGAAATAGGATTTATTTCCATAAAAGTAAGATATTTGATTAAGGTGAGAGATAAAAACGTAAAAAAATGAAATAAACAAGCTGGACAGACAAATTAAACAAAGTGCGAGACAAGATTAACAAAATTTTGAAGAAACTTTATAAAAGATATTAAGCATAACATGAAAACATTTTATAGATACATAAAATGTGGTAGGGGTAAAGACATACAAATTGATAAACTGTGTATAGATTCTAAACTTTATTCTCAAAAACAACAGATTGTAGATGCTGTTGTTGTCTTTCGGCTTTTCCGGGTTAGGGGTCGCCACAGCGGAACTCCAGTCTGCTAATGATTGGCAGTAAATTTTTACTGTGCCGTGTTGCCAGCTCAACGCCCAACCTTCAACGAAGGCACGCCCATTCACACATGTCTTTTGGAATGCCACTTGACCCACGGGGAGGACATGCACACTCCATACAGAAGGCACTCCCCGCACACTAGCTGAGAATCGAATGGGAGAACCTCTTGCTATGAGGCAACAACGCTACCGCTGCACCATCGCGGATTTAGACATTTACAAAATCTTATACAAAGCAGTTTGGCTGCACAAGGGGTGATACATTGCAACATCCAGATAACCTCAGATATTGAAATCAAATTAGATTACATTGAAAAATATCTAAGCAGACTGAACCCAAACAAAGCACAGGGAGGGGACAGAATTAATAATAATGACATGAGAACACTTTGGCCTGAACTTACAGTAAGAACTATTATGTCTGTTATTCACTAGGTCATTTAAAAATGGAGATATTTCTCAAAATTGGAGACATGCACTTGTTAAACCCGTCTATAAGGGAAAGGAGAGCAGGACAAACCCTGAGTCATGCTGACCCATAAGCTTACTTTCATGTTGTGGAAACATAATGGAAAAGGTTACGTTGGATAAATTATTGGCAAACTTGGAAAGGTAGGGACTTGAAACCATATATCAGCATGTATATGCTGAAAATAGGTCTATAACCACCTGTAACATGATGCTTTACAACAATATAATAACAGCTATAAATGAAAAATTGAGTTGTGATTTAATTTATGTAGCCTTAACTTCAGCATTTGATAGGGTCATACACAAAACACAGATCAATAAATTAAAACAGCTAGGTATTGATGTACACTTGATAAGATAGCTTACAAATAGGACATGGCAATTATCATGCAGCAATTGGACAGGTGAAATTGTAAGTTACAGTCAGGGTGTCCCACAGTGTTCTGTCCTAGGACCATACTTGTTTAGGTTAGATTGTTCAGATCAATCTTTTTCATCTTAGGTGTTCTACATTATGTATGCAGATGACTTGAAAATGGGGAAACCAAATACAGGTGTTAAAGACCAGGCATGCCTGTAAAAGAGCTTGACTAAACTGAGCATTTCAGCACAGTAGAATAATATGCTGATAAATATATAAAAAGTACAGCTGTGTAAGTAAAACTTACTGTAACAGTAGATGTTCAAATGATAAATGTTTTAGCTATATATGGGCTGCAGAGGATATAACAGCCGGCCAGCTTCCAAAGCTTCAGGGCACCTTCCATGCACCCAAACTGTCAGGCAGCTTGATCTGAACTGACTAAAAGACAAGTTTGAGTGCTAAGCCCTTCAGAGCTTTCCAGTCAGCAGAGACAGGGATGCTGAGCCCTGAAATGACAGTGCTAGGAGCAACACAAAATAAATTTCTACACCCACACATAAAAAAACACATAAAAAAACAAAGGGAAGGGGATTGAGGGAGGGAGTGGTTACTGCAGCAGTGATCATTCAAAGATCTACTGTTATAGTAACTTTTATTTACACAGCTGTACTATGTTCATCATATTGATCAGTGATGCAGTACCCTTAGCTATATGGGTAGATTGCCTTAGCTAACTACATTTGGGAGATGGAAGGTGAAGAGTCTAGGAGCTCCTGGAGAATGATCCTAGTAAAGCTTGATCTCAAACTAGAGAAGGATTCAAGCTTATAGTGCTTTGTAAAGGTATGTTTAGAGGACCAAATAGCAGCTTCTAGAATACTATTCCAAAAGTGATAGATGAAGCCAAGGCGTTGGTAGAGTTGGCCTTGAGCTTGCCTGGAAGAGTTTTGTTATGGAGAGTATAACAAAAGACAATAGCCTTAGGCAACCATTTGGAAATAGTCTGTTTTGACACAGGTGGTCCCTTCTTCTTACCTTCACAAGAAAAATAACAATTGATCCAAAGATCTGAAAGGTTTATTTCTGTTGAGATATTACCCAAGTTTTCTGCAGACATCCAAGGTATGGAGTATCCTTTCTCCCTGATTTTTAGGTTCAGGAAAGAAAATGGGGAAATGGATAGTTTGGCTTAAAGTGAACTCAGATACCACTTCAGGCATAAGCAATGGATTCGTTCTAAAACAAACCCTGTTCCTGTTGAAAATGAAAATAAAATTAAAAAAAATATTCAGCCAAATGGACCATAAGGTAAAAAATAGATATACTTAAGATACAAAACAAGAAACGACTGTCACAGAACCAACGTTATTAACGACACTGTGGAAAGCTTTCAAATTAAGCAACTCTTTCTCAATGCAAACAATTACATTAATTAATTAAATAGTTAAATAGATTTTAAAACCATGAGCCAGCACAGCAATATCAATTAGCATCACAGATATTTTAACCCATTAGGCTCAAAATAGCATTCATTAAATGGGTAGATAAAACATAACTGAGTAAATAGATAAACACATACATAGACCTACAATAGTAAAATAGCTATTATAAAAACTCTAAGTTTATAGAATAATATATAATATTTAAGAAAAAAATACATAAAAACATTCTCAACATAAAAAATAAATACTAGCAGACAGTATTAAATATGTGAATGTTTCAATTTCAATATGGGTTTAATTCTATTAATCTTACTGAGGTATCCATCTATATTCAGCAGCTTCAGATTTTATAACAATGTCTCCTCTTCTTTGATTAGCATATAATTTTTGTATTACTATAAACTTAAATACATGTTCATTGCCATAGTGAAGACTGTGTTTATATAAGGCGTTTGTGTCAGTCTCGCTATGAATTTCTGAGAGGTGTAAAGCTATTCTCTCTTTTAACATTTGGTTTGTCTTACCTATGTAGAAACATGTACATTTTTTACAGTTAGCAAGATAGACTACATTATTGGTATTGCAAGTGTCAAAAGTTTTGAATATAAACTTCTCATTAGATATAGAGTACTCAAAGTCTACATCAGTATTAATATACTTACAATAAATACAATTGTAACATTGAATTGTCTGTTTTTTTTGTGAAACCTGAAATATTTATTTGTTAGGATTCATATGTTTATAATGTAAAAGTTGCTTTAAATTCTTTTCTCTTTTATATATAAATTGTGGTCTTTCACGTATACATTTCTTTAACTCGCTATCAGACTGCAAAATAGTCCAATTATTTTCTATAATTCCCTTAATTTCATAGGTTCACAGGTTCATAGGTAGGTACTAGGTTATTGGCCCTAGGGCCTATATAAGCCTAGCCAAAAGGTACCCTGGCTTTCGCCACCCAAGAAAATTATTTTCCTGTGCCACTGTCGAGCAGAGCTACAGAAGTGATCCCCGGGGTGGATTTCCTATCTCCCATCCAATCATCAAGATTTTTCTTGAAGAGTGCTAATGAGGAGCTTTGTTTGATATAGATAGGTAGTTTGTTCCAGAATATGGGAAGTCTCTGGGACAGGAATCTATCCCTCCAGCATGTTCTGTTTATTGTGGTGACAAGGATTAGGTCCCTAGAGTGTGTAGCTCGGAGGGATTGGGATTTCTTTAAGTGGAGCATGTCCAAAAGCTCTGGGTTTGACATAGCTTTGTGTGTTAGGCAGAGATCACCTCTGAGTAGGTGATATGCGACGGAGTAAAGCTGTAGTTTTTTTATATGATCTGCGTAGGGCATCTGTTTGAGGCCAGTAATTCTCTTTGTGAAGTATTTCTGCAGCCTTTCCAGTTGTTGTAGATGTCTTGTGAGGTACATACCAAAAGGGGCATTGTACTCTATAATTAAGACCCCATCATCCATGCAATCAATTGAAGTTAACGGATGTCAGGGTGTATCAAACACCCCTGTTATTGTGTGAACAGATCCAGTCTGTGAGAAAGCTTGTGGTAATTACCTCTGAACACTTCCAAAAGAAGGGGTAACCATGATTGCCTGGGCAAGAAGGAAGTCACCACAATGATCATGGGGGATACCCTCTGAATCTTCAGAAGTACTGCGGATATAAGTGGAAAGGATAGAAAGCCTTACAGGAACAGTTCTGTCAAAAGAAAAGAAAAGGCATCTGTCTTCCAGGTCTTAACGTGGTTTAATGCCACAGAGAGCACATTTAGACCAGCTGCTACACAGACAGAGACTAAAGGTGGAGGTGTATCTATTTACATCAAAAATAAATACACCTCAAGGCTGGTCAAACAGAACAATGCACTTGAGCTACTCCATGTCCAAATCACCATAGGCAAAATCCAATATCACTTCCTTGCCAGCTATAGTTCACCTTTTATGACCCAGGAAACCCATACCTTTTATTTTAACGTACTAGAAACACTAATCATCCAACCTAATACCGCATCCATGGGTGACTTTAATTACCCCACTATTAAATGGGAATCCTATATGACACCAAATGTACAGGCACAGAGATTCCTTGATTTTATGAACACAAACTCCCTGAACCAGATAGTCAATACACCAGCCAGGGGTGCAGCTCTACTGGATCTGTTCCTCACTAATATGGGAGAGTGCTGTGCATCTCCTATTGTAACTTCTTCCCTGATAAGGTCAGACCACAAAATGGTCTCCTTTGAAGTAAAAATAAAACCTGGACCCCCAGCTAAACCTGGAATATTCAGGAACTACTCTAAGGCTGACCTCCTGCTATTAAGTAATAACCTGGCAAATTTTCAAGTCCCCCTAAATCATGTGAACACTGCTGCCTATGCACAACTGTTCACAGAAATCCTGTACAAGCATGTTAACAGCTGCATAGAGACAGATGTACCCACCAGGAAGAAGTACAGAACTAACTCAAAAAACAAGCCACCCTGGTGGAATCACAAAATCAATAGGCTGTATAACAATAGGAAGAAAATCATGATGAAAATTAGGAGGTGCAGCACCCAGCAGGATAAAAGGATTCTCATCAAACTAAACAAACATCTGAGAGGACAAATAAAGTCTACCAAAGCCAAATTTGAGATGAATTTGGCCTCCCAGGCCAAGGACAACCACAAGACTTTCTTTAGCTATGTCTGGAACCTTAAAGGCAATACACAATTGTGTGCACAGCTCATTGAAAATGGAGACACCTATACTGAGCCAGAAGATATAGCAAACCTACTGGCCGATAAATTCAGCTCCAACTTTACCCCTCTCTCCCCCTTCAACCTTCTCTCAGGAAATCCCATCAAATATAACTCACCGTGCTATCACTAGGGAACAGGCCCTTAATGCTCTCTCTAAGGCCAAGGACCCAGACAATATCCCAGGATGCCTTCTAAAGAGCATGAAACATGACCTATCAGGGCCTCTGAAACTGCTATTAACTATGGCCTCCAAACAGGCTCCGTGCTTCACGAATGGAGAACAGCTACAGTCATCCTTCTGCACAAAGATGGGCCATCTACAGACCCTGGAAAATACACATACGTCTCACTAGTCTTATATGTAAAGCCATGGAAAGAATTATCAGGGACATGATCAGTAGTGATATAGTAAACCTCCAGATACTGGACCCAACCCAGTTTGGCTTCGTCAAGGGCAGATCATGCCTACTCAACCTGGTGGACCTCTTTGAAAAGGTCACCAAAGCAATGGATGAGGGCAAAATCGTTCACACTGCCTACCTTGACCTGGCCAAGGCATTTGATATAATGCCTCACTCAGGCATTGTTGACAAACTCAGCAGTTAGGTACAAACCCATATGTTACCCGGTGGATAGGCAACAGGCTCACAGATAGGACCCAGGAAATTAGAATTGGGGAGTCCACCTCTGCAAAGAGGCTATTCACAAGTGGAGTCCCTTAGGGATCAGTCCTTGGACTGCTCCTTTTTGGCATTTACTTCTCTGAAGTCAAGGCCAATGTCAGTGGTCTCTGCCTTTTTACATTTGCAGATGATTGCAAATTAGGAGCTGTTATTGAATCCTACACTGACACAAATGTTCTCCAGGAGGGGCTGACACAGACAAACAAATGGTGTCAGTGCCATGGACTAAAACTAAATGCCAAGAAATGCATAATAGTTTCCTTTTGGAAGTCATCCACCATGGGTAACTATTATATAGACAACACACTCTTTAGAGTTGACCCAGTAGTCAGGGACTTAGGGACACACATAGATAGTAATCTAGCCTTTGACCATCATGTGTCTACAGTAGTGTGGAAATCATTCTATGTTGTGCAACTTATAAACAAAGGTATGGCATCTAAGTCCAAGGAAGTCATTGTTCTACTGTATTCAGCCCCCTTTGGTGTGCACCTAACCAGCATATCCCACAACTGGAATGTCCCCAGAGGTTCCTCACTAAAGGAATACAGGGCTTAAGTAAAATGTTCTATGCAAACCATCTCAAGGCTCTATCCCTGTATTCTGTATCCTACAGGCTTTTGAGGGGAGATTTATGCCTGACATACAGGGCATTCTCAGACCCCACTCTGATGGCCCTCCTGCATATCCACAAAAAAAAAAAAAAAAAAAAAGGCACCAGAATTACCCATTCTAAAGACTTAAACATTGCCTGTGATATAAATAGGACCTGCTGGAGAGAAGGAATGTATCCCAGAGATTACTCCATCTCTAGAATAGGCTCCCCATCCATGTGAAGCAGAGTTCCTCCCTAACCCAATTCAAGTGCAACCTGGACAATTGGATGGGGAACAGGAAATTCATCCTTGGTTTGGCAGCTATGTCTCTAATGGACACAGGCAGGCTGTAAATGGTTCATCGTCCAGGCCCTAGCTTGGAAATGTTTCATCTCCCAAGCCCCTACTTACACTTATCAAGGATATCAGTACTTGTCAGAGATTTGGGATGCAAGGCTAGGTTTAAAAAGGCCCTTGTGGTCATTAGTCTAGTAAACACCTATGAACCTATGAACCTGGTTCCCCCTTGCTTGTTGATGTACCACATGACTTTGGTATCACCTGTAACCACTTAAAGAGGTCCCAGAGACAAAAGATGACATCAGAGAGCTGACTGCCTTCATCAGGTAAGTTTCGTCTTGATATTTATGTGTTTGCATCTGTCCTTGGTGTTCCACATCCTCCCCCTGCACTTTTATTCCTCTTGAAACTGTTCTCCAAGCAAAGTACAAAGTGGCTGTGGTGACTGACTGCTTTTGAGCAGGGAGGAAGAACAGGAGAGTTGGAATTCTCTCTACCAAAATATTTCTCTTCTGACAACCCCCAGAACCAAGATTTCAAAAGACAAAAGGTGTTGATGTTGGGACCAAAGAGATTTCAGATACTACTGTAGCATTGTCATATGGAGTCTTGCAAGGAGTATTATGAGAATCATAGATGCCATGAGACCCAAAATCCTGAGGTATCCCCTAGCATTGACTAAAGTTTTAGTGCAAAACCTTATAAGCAGATGTAGATAAAGATCTGTTTTTCCTGTGGAAAAAAAGCTCTTTAAACTGAGGTGTCTAGTTGATATCCTGGGAACACAATCCTATGTGAAGGAGTCAAGAAAGACTTTTGAATGTTCTCTTGGAATCCCAGCTTGTGTAAGACATCTATCACACAAGAAAGAGAATCCTGACACTTTGAAAAGGACTCTGCAAAGACAAGTAAGTCATCTAAATTTGGAAAAACATGGATACTCTGTAGCCTGCAATGAGCTATAACTGCAGTTAGACATTTTATCGTGCTGTGGATAGTCCAAAGGGTAAGGCAGAGAACTGATAATGTGATCCAGACACACACAACCTTAAGAAATATCTGAAGTTTGGATGAATAAGAATCTTTTAAGTCTAGTGTTGCCAGGAAACTTGAAAAAGGAAAAAGAGATAATGGGTTGTAAAGTGACATTATTTTAAATTTGGCAAAGAGATACTGAGTATACCACCATGATTAAAATGTTTCAACTTTAATAAACGAATTCAAAGCTCACTAAAACTGTCACAAAAGTTTAAAAGCAGATGAAGCATTAAATAATAAGCACTTTCGGCAAGATTGCCTTCTTTAGATCATAACTTCCCGTGCTTCATTCCAGATCCTTAAACAAAGATTCACCAATCAGGTTAATTCCGTCATTATTAGATCCTCCTACCACAGACTGTCAGTCACTTGCATGGAGGTAAGCAAGCCTCCATTTTTAGCCAATAGAAAGACATTTCTGCTTCAGAATAGGTTTCAATGGAACCATGGCATTTAAGCCAGGGGATGGTTGGCTCTTAAGTTGTTTATCCACCCAAGGGATGGTTGGCTCTTAAGTTGTTTATCCACCCAATTTCAAGAATCTTCATGTTGCTGTGAACATCCCCAGCTCTATGTCCTATCGGCAGACATTCTATAGCTTTAAAGCTAAAGTAATGGGTTGGGTTTGAGTTAATGTGAGATGCCAGTGCATTTTTTCATATCCTTCTGTCGAATATCTCGTAAATGATATAAAACCCGGTCCTTCAGGCATTGATCAGTTTTGCCTATGTAGCAGCAAGGGCAAAGGTGACAGCATGCTAGATATACAAGATGTTCACTGTTGCAAGTGTCTTTGGCATTAAATATATAGCTCTTGCCTGTAACTGGATGGATAACGTGTTACTATTATCAGGGGTTGGGAGGGTGGCCTAATGGTTAAGGTGTTTGCCTTACAAACACAAGATGCAGGGTTTGAGTCTCACAAGGGATAATTAGCTAGGCTTAAAATGGCTCGCAAGGGCAGTTAGCCTAGTACTAATCTATGAACCTATATCGCTCTGGTTGCAATAATACGTTAGTACCATATTTAAATGGAGGGTGGCCTAACGGTTAAGGCATTTGCCTTGCAAACACAAGGTGCAGGGTTGGAGTCTCACAAGGGACAATTGGCTAGGCTTAAAATGGCTCACAAGGGCAGTTAGCTTAGTACTAATCTACGAACCTATGAATTGATAGGCTTTACATCTTCCACATTTGCAAGTACCTTGTCTCAAAATGTTGACGTTTTGCTGAGGAAAACCATCTTTATTACAAAGAAGTCTTTTGATATTTTTCTTGTTTTTGAACATAAACCTCGGTCTTTCTCCTACGATGCTTTTTATTGTATCATCTTTAGTCAAGATAGGCCAGAACCTTTTAATGACATCACATACCTTTTGATGGTCAGTGCTGAAGGTGAGAACGCAATTCAGATTATTTCCTTCAAAATGCCTTGTATCTTGTCGTGTATTCAATGTCACATGGGCAGTACCACACCTAGAGAAATAGGGAAGTCCTTTCATTTGTCTTAAGGTTTCCGGATGGATTTCACCTATCAGGTCATCTCTGTTGTAGCCCCTGTTGGATAGATTTACTTCTAGCTGCCTGCATTCCTTCAGGAATGTATGATCATCTGTACATAACCTGGAGATCCGTATCAGTTGATTCTCATAGATGTTCCTGTGGACAAATCCAGGATGCATACTAGTTTGAGGAAAAAAGCACTCATATCTGCATCTTTCTGTTCAGATCCAGAAACTTGAATCTGTTCAGGAAAAGAGGAATCCCTCATTATTTACCAGAAACTACTTTACAAGAGGGATCAATAGTCTGAATTAAACCCTTTACCAGACCCAGTAAACTACTCCTATCCAAAAAAAAAGTTGAGGAGAAGTGGTTACATGTTTGTTTTTTGTTTCCTTTTGACAGTGAAAATAAGGCCAACCCTGTTACTAATGGCAACAGCAGCTTCCCCAGGGGTAGCCACAGCATTCTGACATAACAGGAAAACCTTTCCTGCTCCCTCTCCCAGGACCAATAAGAGTGGTCCTCCCTTGTCCAATAAGGGGACCCCAACAGCCATAGAAGGTGTGATTAACCCCCAGTCCATAGTGTTTGTAGGTACTGCACCAGAGGGATCCAGGGTAAAAGATCTATGGTCTGAGGTACAAGTAATGGCCACAGCAGAATCACCCACCTGAACCTGAGGCAAATTGTTAGCCTGCTGTGGTGGCAAAGACTGAGGTTGAAAGAAGGATCAACACTGGGACTGATAGTTTGTTCCATGGTCAGCACAAAAATGGTGCCTCTTTCCCAAGAAAAACAAGCAGGAAAAAGCTGTTAAAACTTAAGTCTCTGCAAGTAACTTTTTCACATAAAAGCACAGTAAAAGCACTTTAAAACACTCTGCTTGTCTCAAAAGTAAAATAAACATAACTTCCCCACAAAAAAAAATGTTTTTCCAACTACTTTAAACAACTTTTCAACTGACAGAGAAAACTGAGCTCTTGTTTAAAAGTGCAGTACAGTTTTGAGACAATCCATTAAAACACAAAACTCCTAGCTTTAAAATAACTTTCCTGAAAAGGAAAATTAGATTAAATCTTTTTTTAAAAAGGAAGTTTTTCCAATGGGAACTTATCTGCCCAGCAAAGAAACAGCACAATCTGACAGCTCGATCCTTGAAAGTCTCACAGGAGCGTAATCTTTGGTGGCAGGACACCTCCAAAGGGATTGGCACCCAGTTGAGTTGACAGAAGGCCTGGGCTGGTGGAAGATGCCTTGAAACTTTGAAGCAGGGCAGTTGTTACATCCTATGCAGGATGTAACTCATATAGCTAAGGCTATTGCAGCACTAATTAATATGATGAACATCAGAATCTCCCTGTCAGTATACTGTTCAAGCACCCACACACAAGCTGACAGAAGTAAAATGGCAGGTAGGTTGTCATGTAGTAAGCATAAGCACTGGAATGACAGACAATTTCTCTACCACTCTTTTATGTCTCAATTTTTTTTTTACTTTACTCAAGCAGTACATAACTGTTCACAAAATTAGCCCCAAATACTAACATAAACTCTAGCTCCAAATTAGTGGTCCCTGACAGAAAACTTCTGATTTGTGAAAAAAAAAATACCAACTTCCTTAAAGTAGAAATACTGTTTTAAGTAAAAAAAAAAAATAAAAAAAAACAGATAATTCTTGAGTGGAGGGGTTCCCCAACAGGGACTTACTTGCCACAAACATAGCTCTATGCCTATTGAAGCACCTGAGAAATCTGAGAGAAGCTTCTTCTTGAGACAGCAAGAACGTACTAAAAAATGCTTCAGTCCTGACTATTGATTTTCTGTTGTGGAATTAGCCAATCAGCAGTGATGGAGTGAAGAAGTTGGAGTGCAGAGCTTTGTGAAGCTGGCCAGATGTCCTGGGCAGGAAACAACCCATATAGCCTAAGGGTTACTGCAGCAGTGGGACTGATAAACATGTCATTGTTGTCATAAGTATATTAAAAAAGCACTGGTCCTAGAACTGATCCAAGGAGGACACCCCTATGAATACTGGATAATGTCAAGTCATACTCTGATCTTAAACACCAGATACATTTCCAACCAACCAACTTTTAATCCAACATCTTATAATTATTACTAATTAAGTAGTCTTAGTAGTTAGGATCATCCTTTCTTCAATGAACCTATCTGCCATTGCTTTATGAAACTTTGTTTGCCTGCGCCTTGCAAGGGACACAGTCTGTTTCCTGAAAAGGTAAACTGAACCAGAAGATAAGTATAACTATATTTTGGTAAGGAGGTTTGGAAAACCTGGGCAATTCCCTGAATTAAGCTACCACTTTCAGTGAATCTGTTAAGGACATCAGCAGACAAAGGCCCAAATAATACCTCTTTATCCAGGGGAGAATTCAGGATCTCAGCTTTGACATCCCCTGATAAATTCTGAGAATTTAACCAGGCAACTCTTCTCAATACTGCTTCCAAGGCAGCTGCTGTAGAAACAGCATCAACACTGTCATAAGCATATTTTAGAGAATGGTTGGTTATTTGAGATGTAGCAGATACAAATGCATTCAGAGATCTATTAGTCTGGGAATAAAGGAAGTCAGCAAATTAACTTTTTCATACAGTCAGAGGAAGCCAGCAGAAATTTTGACACGTGACTCTGATAATTCACTATTCTGAAGGCTAAAGCAGAAGAAGTATAAACTTTTTTCCCACACCTGTCAAAGGCTTTCTCTAGCTTGTCAGATGGAATAGTACTATCTTCCATAAGGAGTTTGGTAGAAACTGACTTTGACAGAGAAATAGCTGCAGGATCTGATCTAGAATTTGAAAAAAAATTGTGGAACTGGACACCTTATGTAATTTATTAGACTTTCTTGGAGCAAGTGGCTGACTGTCAGGAAAATGCTGGCTGCAAAGAAGGCATCTTCTAAGGCTGGCAACACAGGAAGGACAGCGGCAGATTGGGGAAAATCCACCTGTAACAAATCACATTATTTTTGCTGTAATTCTGGCATTTCTTTTTTGTTTCCACTGGAATAAATTCTCCATTCTGTAAATAGTGTCAAACAATGACAACTCGTCAGGAAGGGAATCTGAAGAATAACTTTCCTCAGATTCAGGTTTTCCTTTCTGTGTAGTGAGAACTTGCGGAACATAGTCCAAGTCTAAATCCTGTCTCACAGATAGGAAATCAGAATCCGAGAGAGAGGGAAATATTTTCCTTTTTAAATGTCTCCAGCCAGCTACTAAGTCATGGCCTATGCCTGACCTACTCAGCACTCACAAATCCAGCCCTGATGGAGCTGATAGACATCCACAAGTCAAGCACTGGGGAGGGGGGGTCACCTGATCTAGGAATCTAAACTTAGTCATCAACTCAAACAAAACATGCTAGACAAACAATGTGTCTCAGAAACTGCCCCTTCTTTGGAACAGGCTACCTATTCATGTTAAGCAGAGCTCTTCCCTGGCTCTCTTCAAATGCAGTTTAGATCAATGAATGGGGAATCACAAATTCAGACTTGGGGTAGTGCCTATGTCCCTTATGAATAGGGGCAATTTGTAAGATACTCAAGGCATAAGCAGAACCCCATGCCATTCTCTTGCCCCTAGGGGCCATATATTGGATAAAAATCAGATTATACTTTATAGACTTGTAAGGGCTCTTAAACTGTTAGTTTATCAATCTCCTATGAACCTATGAAACTGAGGAGAAGATTCAGCATGTAAACATTAAAATGATTTAAACAGACCTGTAGCAAAGCACATCTAATCTTCCTTATCTGCTTTAGGTTTCACTTTCTGGACCCCCCCCCCCCACCCAACACCACTACCTGAAAGATAGCAACTAGAAGTAATGTTCCTTCCCAGGAAATAAAGTTCCTCATCTCTGCTAAGTGAAGGAGCATCACCTGATTCCTTCCCCAATGCCATCAAGAGAGATTCTTCCTTACTTGACAATGGCAGTTGAACATGTGCAGAGAATGTGCCTGCCTCCTGGACCTCAGTGGCTTTCCAAACAGCAACACCAGAGGGATTGAGAGAGAGTGATGAGCAATCTGAGAAACTTCAGCAGGCCACAACAGAGTAACCTGTAGTGACTGAGATGAAGGGGAAACCAAAGTCAATACACAAACTTTGAAGACAACTTTTCTCTTCTTTCAGTTGAGGGAGAGAGCAATAAAGTTTCTGGGACCCAGATCCATGTCCTTGCCAGAAAAGATGCCTCACAAGTAGCCATCTAAGATTTGAAAAGTCAGTCTTACCTCCTCTGAAGCAAAATTCTTTAGTGACAACCATTAAACACACTAGCCCCAGACCTTAACAATACTCATTCATAGAAAAGTTTGTTTCCTCACAAATAATAATAATTATAAGGGAATCCCCACAGGTACCCAGGACTGACTGTCTACCAAAACAGGTATCTGAGAAGTGGCTAGCAAAGTCTTGAAAAATCATTCTTACCTCCTAATAGAAGAGTTAAATTCTGAGATAACTTGTTTTAGTGATGACCACCAAACACACTAACCCCAGTCCCAAACATTATTTTTTGACAGAAAATTAATACTTTCCTCAAAAAAAGATAAAGGCATGCGCCTGAAGCATTTCTCCCCAGGCCTCCACTGAAAATAGGTTGTGTCTTCGTCGGACTTTCCTGGTAAACAAATCTTAAATAAAATAAAATTTTATATATTATATATATATATATATATATATATATATATATATATATATATATATATATATATGTATACATACACACATGTGTGTATATATAGATATATATATGATTTACCTTTGAATTGTCATCTGACGTGTCCGACGTGCATAATGCTGAAAGGATGACTGCAAAAAACAACAATGCAGATTCACCATGTGTTTGAATGGCAAATAAGCGAATGCTTTGTTGCCATTCAAACACATAGATCGAATGTCGGAAATGGCTTTCCAGCAAACCATTTTCGACATTTTATCCTTCAAAATTCTCCGTATTTCTGTAATACGGGTCGCACATGCCATGTTTAACAAAACGAAGGTAAACCATAGATATATATATATATATATATATATATATATATATACATATATATATATATATATATATACATATATATATATATATATATATATATATATATATACATATATGTGTATATATATATATATATATATATACATATATATATATATATATATATATATATATATATATATATATATATATATATATAAAATCCCCAAAAGGACCTAGGACCATCTGTCTACTGAAAAAGCTAACCAACAAGTAGGAAGAGGAGCTTAAGAGAGTTGGTTAAGCAACCTGACTGGAAAAATAACTGTAAAGGTAAACATTTTTAATGACAACCCCCAACACCACACTGTATGACTTAGCCCCTAGCCACAAGTTTAAAAAAAAACATTTTTTTCTAACAAAAAGTTCATTTTTTAAATCCATTTCCCTTTTTTATGTTACTTGTAAAATTGCATCATGCGGTATGGTGTCAAAAGCTTTTGATAAACCCAGAAATATAATATTTATTAATATTCCACTATCCACAAAACCTTAAGTCCTATTACCATTATCACAAAAATGAGTTTTTTGAAAGGCATTTTCTATTTTACCATTACTTGCAAAATTGGTGTCAAAAGCTTTTGTTAAATCCAGAAGTATAACATTTATTTCTATTCCATTATTCAAAGCTTCTACAACTGTAATACAAAACTATTCAAGTTTGTAGTACAGGATATTCCTAGTCTAAAAGCATGCTGGTTAATATCTTCACCCCCTTATCTTCCATCAGCATACTGGGACAATGCAGCAATTGGTTTGCTATCAATAAGTCGAAAGTTAAAATAAAATGTGTACGTATTAGCGAAGTGTTTCGCCGAACGTACACATTTCTGTATGTACCTAATGTCGAAAACAGCTGTTAATTGTCGAAAATGTCACTCGTGACATTTTCGACAATCAACAGCACTCCCACCCTTCCCTTAACTCCCTACCTAACTAGCCTAAACTCACATTTATGCAGGCAAGCCCCCGTGCCCCACACCCCTAACTTAATATTCCAACTCCGAGATCGCACTACAGTGAGGAAAGGGATGCATTTCCCTAACTGCACTGTACCGCGATCCTCTTACAACAGCGAACATTATAATTGCAAATGCACAGTCCATTCGCAATAATAACGTTCGCTCACATAACCTGCCAAACTATGAAGTATTCGAGCATATGGTGTTCGAATACTTCATAGCCGTGCAATTGCATGGCTGCATTTTGATAGTAAACTGCAGCAATTGCCTCATGTGCACAAACAACCCTCTCTTCCTACCACCCAACACTATAACCTGTGAGAGATGCACTTACATAGCCAAACTGGAAGCAAAGCTCTCTACAGCCAAGATTGAGCTAGACAGTCAAGAGGAGAAGGTTAACACCTGCACTACATCTCAAGCAACACATAGCCCTTCAAAACCCACACCACCAACATCCACACATAGTAACACTAAACCCACTTATGCGGAGGCCCTTAACATTAACCTGCCCAAGCAACATGGTTCTCCGAAGCTGAAATGCAAATAAACACCAATCACAACCAAAGTGACACATAGCTCAAAACACCAGTGTGCCACCAAACAACAGCCCCCAAGACAATGTACCCAACACTTTAGTCATAGGTGACTCTATAGTCAGGCACACTGACATCCCACTCACCATGCTGAGCAAGGAGAAAATTACTGTCAGCTGCCTGTCAGGTGCCAGGATCCACCACATAATGCATGCACTCAAGTCACTCCACAACAAGTACAACTACGACTCTGTCATTGTCCATGTTGGAGTGAATGACTTGAGATGTACCTCCCTGGACATACATGAAAAGAGACATGGAAGAGCTCTCGGATCATGTGGCCCAGGCAGGTATGACCCTAGCCATGAGCAGTATCCTGCCTTCGCCCAGAATGATACCATGGTATAAGGACAAAATGATTGGCTTCAAAGACTTTGTCATTCAAAGGGGATTCAGTACCTGTCTGCCTGGGATGACATGATTGACAAACCATGATGCTTTGCCAGAGATGGTCAGCACCTGTTGCCCCTGGGATTCAGGTTACTGGCTAAGGCCTTTGCCACCCCTATAGTGCCTTTTTTAGGCAAGGCTCAAAGGAGAAAACCACCACCATAACAGATATAAGTATGCAAAATCTGAAGGTAATGTTACTCAATGCTAGAAGTCTAAACCTCAAAATGCACTCTCTCGAGGCACTCCTAAAAATGGAGAACATCGATATATGTGCAGTAACTGAGACCTGGTTCAAGGCTCCAGAGAGCACCCCCTGCAAAACCAGGCTACAACTCTTACCACACGTTTTGGCCACTAAACCAGGACCGAAGCACTAAAGGCAGAGGAGTGTCCATACTCACATCTCCAGGCTAGTTGCACAACACAATGCATCTGAAATTCTACAGGTACAACTAACACTAGGTAAGACTGCAATCCAAACTGTAGCTTGCTACAGATCCACCACCATGCCCTAAGAGTCTCACTACACCTTTCTAAACATACTAGATAATATTAAGATACAACCAAACACCCTAATACTGGGCGATTTCAACTACCCTGCCATTAATTGGGAAAACTACTCGGGTACCAACACCTTTGCCCAACGGTTCGTGGAATTCATAAATTCCAATGCCCTGGACCAACTAATCCATATTCCCACTAGGCAACATAGAGATTGATGCTCCACACCAGTGATCAGCCCCTCGTTGGTTAGGTCTGACCATAAGCTAATCACCCTTGACATTCCCATCCAACCCCCCAGTAGGGAAAACCTCCATAAAAAACTTCTCCAAAGCCAACTTCATGCTACTCAAGTCAGAAGTAACAAACTTCATGACACCCATGTAGATGGGAACTGAAGGTTCGACCACTGAATCCTACACTAAGGCACTGTACGAGCACATCCATTCGTGCATGAATCATGCCATTCCAAACAGAACCAAGACGGTCTCCTCCAAAAAAAAAACCCAATCTGGTGGTCCCCTGCCATAGACAAACTATACAACAGAAAGAAAAAACTGTTGCAGAAAAGAGGAAAAGCCCAGGATGCAAAAAACTCCCTTACCAGCCTCAGTAAGAAGCTGAGATCCCTCATAAAAATCCTCCAAAGCTAGTTGCAAAAATAAAATTACACTTCCTCAGAAAGTTCTGAGGAAGTGTATTATACATGAAAAGCCAACACAATTTGCCTTTGGCTTTGTCAATTAAAGAGCTTGTGCTTTTTATTCAAATCAAGTGTGGATCGTGGTTTTTACTGTGGTACCGGTGTGCTGTTTAGTCAAAAATAAAATTGCCAAAGATTCCAAGGATAACCACAAGGCATTCTATAGCTATGCCAAGAATCTAAATGGCAATGCTCAGATCTGCTCTGAGCTACAACAGAATGGCATTAAAAATACTGATCCCAAGGATATTGCCAATATCCTGACAGATCAATTCAGTGCCAACTTCACCCCCTCTCACCTCCTAAAGGGCCCATCTCAGTACCAAAAGATTGCCAAATTCTGGTACTCACGGCCACACAGGTAAAAAATGCACACTCCAAAGCTAAGAATACAGCATCCTTGGGACCAGACAACATCCCGTGCTGTGTATTACATGAACTACAAAATGAACTGGCACCTCACCTAAGTGTCATGTTGAATCATAGCCTCACCTCAGGCTTTCTGCCCAATGAGTGGCTAACAGCTACAGTTATCCCACTCCACAAGGGGGGATCCACCTTGGATCCTGGGAGCTATCATCCCATCAGTCTGATGAGCCTGATCTGCAAAGCCATGGAACGCATTATCATGGAACTTATATTCAAAGACAGTGGCAACCTTCAAAGACTGGACCCCACCCAGTTTGGTTTCGTAAAGGGCCAAGCGTGTCTCCTCAACCTGATTGACTTGTTTGAATCAGTCCCCAGAGCTGTGGACTAGGGTATGGTGGTCCACACAGCCTATCTGGACCTGGCCAAGGCCTTCAACACCATCCCCCACTCTGGAATCATAGATAAACTTACTAAGCTGACATTAATCCCTATGTCACTTAATGGATTGCCAACTGGCTTACTGACAGAACCCACACTGTAAAAATAGCTGACTCAAAATCCAGCTCCAGACAAGTGACAAGCGGAGTAAACTGGGAGCCATTACTGAATCCCCAAATGATGTGGATATTCTACAAAAGGGCCTTACAGAAAAAGATGCTTGGTGCCAGAGCCATGGGCTTAAGCTCAATGCCAAGAAATGTATAGTTATCCCCTTTGGGAAAAAACATGTACCCATGAATTACCACATAAGTGGCAGTACACTAAACACTGAAAGTGTGTTAATGGACTTAGGGACACAGATGGACAGTGGTCTCACCTTCAATAACCACATAGCCACAACAGTCAGGAAATCCTTCTATGTGGCACATCTCATCACTATGGGATTTTCATCCAGAAAAAAAGGAGGTCATTGCCCTACTGTACTCATCCCTCATTAGACCCATTATAGAGTACAAGCCCCATTTGGTATGTACCTCACAAGACATCTGCATCAACTGGAAAGGCCACAGAAATACCTCACTAAAAAATCACAGGCCTAAAGCAGATGCCCTATGTTGACCGTCTAAAAAAACTCCAGTTATACTCTGTCACATATCGCCTACTCAGAGGCGATTTCTACTTAACATACAAGGCCACATAAAACCCAGTGCTGTTGGACATGCTACACTTAAAGAAATCCCAGTCCCTCAGAGCCATGCACTCCAGGGATCTAAACCTGGTCTTTACAATGAACAAAACATGCTGGAGGGATAGGTTCCTGACCCAGAGACTCCCCATACTCTGGAACAGACTGCCCATACATGTCAAGCTGAGCGCCTCTTTGGCCCTCTTCAAAAGGAACCTTGACGATTGGATGGGAGACATGAAATTCACCCCGGGGATCACGTCAGTCGCTCTGCTAGACAGGGGACCAGGGAAGTAAATATTCTGGGAAGAAATAGCCAGGGAATTGTTATGGATAGGCTTGTATAGGCCCTAGGGCCGATAGCCTAATACAAACCTATGAACCTATGAACCTATGGTTGAAAAGATGTAATAAAACTCTCTCAAAACCTTTCCAAAAATACATATTAAGCTCTATAATTTGATTGTTCATTGTGTCTCCCCCATTGTGAATTGAAATAATTGTTACCTTTTTCCAGTTTAAGTGTTAACCATCATGTTTAATAGCTGTTGAAACAAATTTAGTAGGCACTCAATTATTTTGCATCTAATCTTGCACAGCAAAAAAAAAAACATTTAGGCCACCTGGCCCTGCTGTACAATCAATCTTTATTTTGCTCACATATTTTTCCACCATTTCTCTTGTTATTACAGAGCATCCCTCGTTAAATTCTGTCTATTTTTCCAACTTCTTTTACAGTCATTTTTCATTGTTCCTCAAGCAAATCCACAAAGATATTCGCTTTCTGGACCATATACTTCATATCTAAATTACTCTGTTTTCAATGATACAGTCTTAGTTGCATTTGTACTACAATTTTTATATGTTTGTAAAAGACTTTATCTTTCATATTAGCAGCTAAATTGATTTCATACCTGCTTTTTTCTTTCTCAATGATTCCTATATATTTTTGACACCATTCTCTACTGAAGTGTGTTTTGTTCTTTTGGATTATCCTATTGTCTTCTCCCACAGTACTTCTTCCTCTTGTATATTTTTTCTATAATTTTGTTCTATCAAGGTTTATCATACTGTGTATCTATTTTTTTACCTTTACTATAGATACATATTTTCCTACTAAGTAATCAGTTTTACTGCTAATAATTCCCCACTTTTCCTTCATTACTCTAGTTTGCATTTCTAGTTCCCATTTCAATTCAATAACCTATTTATTACATCATAATTTCCTTTATAAAATAAAGCAATCTAATCTGTATTTTCCTGTTCTTGTCATCCACTTAATTCTAATATGATCAAAGCTCCTAAAAGGTTCTGTATCATCAGTATAATATATATCTATGTCCTTTCTTGAAAGTACAGCATCTTACAAGGTATTTCTTGTACTAAATCTGATATGTTGATAGCAGCCATTTTTTGTAATACAAACAGTATTCTTTCATCCAAATGTTTAGGATAGCTCTATAATCCCAATTTATGGTGGGAATATTCAGGTCTCCAGTATTATCATTCGATTATTACTTGTAATGTTATCTAAAGTTTTAATAAAACAGTTCTTTTTCCTATATATCCTGATATGATATTCTATATGCATAGGATTTCTGCCTCTACTTCACCCAAAATGTGTGTAGTTTGATAATTGTTCTTTTTTTGCATGAATCAAGATTTTCTACCATTAATATCAATTTGATGTTTATGGTAATCTACACAACTATGTATCTTTACTGAAGGGTTATTATTATTGAACCATGTATCTGAAATAATATCCATGTCAATGGCACTAACTTTTAAAAATCCCTCCAGTTTAGGCAATTTGTTGTTCAAGCTTCGAAATTTAGTACCTAAACAGTTTAACTCCATTATATTTCCAACATGTCTCTTTATATTTATATTTCCAACATGTCTCTTTATATTTTTACTAGATCTGGTTCTAAAAATGTCTTTATATATTTAGTTACTGCATTTCCCAATAATCTATATTCCACATGACTGTGACATCCCACCACTTCTGGGCCAGTAATCAAGGCGCCTCAATCTTCGCCAATGGCACCAGTGGGGGACACTCACTGGGAGGATAACAGGTACACACACAGTATCTCCAGATGCAGCTCTCTGCATCAAGCACAATCAAGCACAATTTCCCTTAAAAGCAAACGGGGAACACAGTCAGTCCGGGGCTGGTTTCTCCCTTTCTCCAGATCCCCAATAAGACTACCCACTGGCAAAGCTACAGAGTTAATATCTC
The DNA here is from genome assembly GCF_019279795.1 of Protopterus annectens. Lineage (NCBI taxonomy): Eukaryota > Metazoa > Chordata > Ceratodontiformes > Protopteridae > Protopterus > Protopterus annectens. The sequence goes on along the minus strand of NC_056733.1, from coordinate 1,491,586,830 downwards.
AGCTGAGTCCAAGCCAAGACCTCCAGCAGCCTCTCTGTCCAACCAGTGCTTCGTGTCCCTTCCCAAGTAGCTGACACACACTCTTGGAAATTTGATTTATACTCACACACACGCACACACACACACACACACACACACACACACACACACACACACACACACACACACACACACCTGGAAAAGGCTGACACAGGTTTACTAGCTATGCCCCCTTCTGCCCAGACTATAAGGTAGTTATCACCACCATCAGACACTCCTGCCTGCTACCTTAAGGCCCTTACAAGGGTTCCAAATATACTAAGTGAAATTAATATTAATACAATATGGTAGTTTGACCAAGAGCAAGGCTATAAGGAATGGCCCACGCAGTGTCATCAAATAAATATGCACAATAATAAATAATAAAAGAACAAGAAAATACTAAGTATATATTTACAGTGACATCAGAGATCAAAAGAGGAAATATTTAAAATAATACTGATGGACAGACTTGGACAAATAAAGAAAAACAATATCTAAACTAAGCTTCACTATATTCCTGACTGATTCTAAGATAATTAATATGCCCTACTTACTTAATAAAGCAAGGCAGATGATGTGGTAAATGGTCCTTCTTGTTGTCAGGCCCAAGACAGAATACAGAATGCTCTGTCTCACTAAGAGACTTCTGAAAATAATATCTAAAAGATTACTTCTGGGACAGCCTCCAGAATGACATCACTTCTGGTCATCTGACTTCTAGTTCCCATGCAAACTGCCATTGCTGGAAGCTGTTAGGATTTAGCACCTGCCTGTAAAAATACAAACACAAGGGCTTTTGCTCAGATCTGTGGCAGGTGCTGGAAGTCATAAAAAATGTCATATCTCCATGTGATATGTTCACCACAAAGACAATGCAGAAAGCTTCCTAGTACAGATTTTGTGTTTCTGCCTGCATTGAAACCTCTAAGATAGCATATGTATGGCCTAGCCCATAATGTGGTTTAATTTCAGATATATTTTAAAGTTTGCTGGACTGAGGTTAACCTTCTGTCTTCCAGTTTCCTCTGTTAAAACATATACATTTAAACAGTTACAATAGTGCAGGTAGATTTCTGTTCTCTCTAGTAGGGCACATTGTTGATGCATTTTAAATACAAGCACTTTTACAAATATATTTTAACACAAACATCTGCACAAATCAGTTTGATATACACATGGCATACAGTTCTAATACATTTGTAACACAAGCATTTTATAGAAATCAGGCTGATATTCACAAATGGCATATATTATTCACAGAATTCCAGCTAGCTGTGCTGGCAGTACCTCCTATCATCACAATGACTCGGATGTCTTCTGTCCCTAGCAAACTGATTATTCTTTGATTTCATTTTATGCTAAACACAAATATGTTGCAATTTTGTGCTATTAACTTTCTCGTTATTTCATAATTCATAGAGTTAGATTTCTGTAAATTACCAAAACATACTGAGAGTAAAATATCCATAAATGTCACTTTTACATCATGTTGGCAGTATCAGTAATACAACCGGTAGCACACTTGCCTTTGGTGCAGAAGGCTATGAGTTTTATTCCCACACCAGGTGGATCGATTACTTATACTGCAGTGCAGTATGGGGGGGGGGGGCTGCTGCACTCCTGAGTGTACCGTCCATTAGATCAAAAGTTAAACTGAAGTCCCATCTACTTGAGTTAGTGATAGCTCAGTTGGATGTAAAATATCTTACGGCACCTGTTAAAAAAAGTAGTGGAAGTTCCCTGATGCCCTGGCCAAATTTCTCATAACAGTATAAATACCAACTCAGTTCTCCTGCAAAAAGAGGCTACTTGCCTAGTGGGACTAGCATGGTCAACAAAGGATAAATAAACTATTAATTTTTCTACCTGTTTCAAAATTCTTCCTTTTATCTATGTTCTAAATTATTGTGTTCAGCTACAAATAATTTCTGTTTAAGTATAGATTTTGGATTTAGCACAATTCTCTTAACACTTTCATGTTTCTTAATCTTGCTCCTATCAAGGAAGAAAATGTAATTAGATCCCTTCTTGTTCTGTGTAATAAATTATTCACTCCCTTTAGCACCAAATCATCTATATGAAGCACTTCATTTCTTCAGATGTTCTGACTGTCTTAGATCCTTACTTCCAATACTATTTCATTTTGCCCCTTTAAACATCATAACTCCAATGCTAGTTTTCATAAAAAGTTCCCTTGTTGTTTCTTTCTGTTTGTGACTAATTTAAAAGGTCCTCACTTTCTTTTCTAATATCTTTTCTTCCACCATCAGGCCTTAAATCTGTATTTCTATCATATTTTGTAGCCTGCCCATGTTGATTTACACTATCTACTCCATTACCATGCCCCACTATCCATGCCCCCTCTGCCTTCTACATATTCACCATATTTAGTTCCACCATATGTAATAGCAACATAGTCAAAATCTACCTAAAAGCCTTTTCTTCTGTTGTAGTTTGAATTCATATGTCTTCATACCATTTTATTAAATAAATAGATGTTTTCCTGAGTCATCTTTATTTTCTGTGATATTTCTGTCATTCTTAACATTTTACATTTCCTGCTTTGTTTTAGGTAACCATATTGTATCAAGATACCACAAAATAACTCAACTATTTTGTCCAGTTCTGTAAAGAGGGAATCTCACCACCACTTAACTTTCTGGAATTCTATTATTTTCCTGCCTTTCTTCCATTATAAGACTATAGGTATTATTAAATTTTCAATTATTAATGCAAACACTAGGCACTAAGGTAATAGTGTAGTTATTTATACCATCTTCCCCACCTGTCCATGCTTATCACACATGTTATGCAGGTGTAAAGATGCATAAAGTGCATATTTGTGTCTTCGCATATGCGCAAGATGAGCAGTTTCTTTAGCACACTGCTACTCATAAGGGCTAGTGGTTACAGCCCTTAGGGATCACAATACACTTCCATTGTAGAAATGTGACATACGCCTCACATACAAAACTAGATTTAAAAGTAAAAAAGAAATGCTGTCAGCATTTAAAACAGTGTTTCTTCACCGAAGAGAGGTTAAATACACATTGACTGTCAGTGTAAATTATAGTCTGGCAGCAGTTTAACCAACAACAAGGTTGCTGCTGAGAAGGGCTGCTGTTTGTACCCCTTAGGGATCCTCCACAATATACTTCCATTGCAGAAACACAACAGACTCCCCCAACACAGGAAAAATAGAGTTTAAGTAAAAGAAAAACACTATCATAGCTTGAATTAGTGTTCCTTCACTGAAAAAGGGCTTAACACAAATTGACTGTTACTGTAAAGCATACTGTGGGAGCAGTTTAACCAGCCAAGGTGTGTGGTGGGGCCTCCCTGGATCTGCTACAAGTCCTCCCATACTATTAGCTTGTGACACACTTCCCTGCTGCCACTTGCACTCCAGTTCCCATACAATACCAGTAAACTAACTATCCCTCCCAAAACTGTGACCCTAACCTTAAAAACAACTCCCGATCTCTCCCTAAACCTAAAGTCTCTTCCCCTCCCTAACCATAACTCTGAAGCAAAACCTGATTGCACCATAAACCTAAAATCCCCCTTCTATCCCTAGCCTTAACCTAAATTCTGGTCACTGCCTAAACCTAAAGTCCCCCTCCCCTCTCTAAACCTAAAGCCCCCTCCCCATTTCCTTACCCCAACTTACCAGTTTTGTGATAAGAGCTTCATTGTCTGCAACAGCTGTGGTAGCTGTGTCTCTGAATTCACATGTGATTTCGAGCAGCTGCTTGGCCAGGTGGGCGGATGGAGAAATAGCTGCTCAATCTCCTGGCTAGAAGTTCCTAGATTTTGAGCAGCTGGGGCTAGAGTGGCTGTAAGGGTCTTGTCTTCCCATGTATAGGACACTGCTACAACTGTTCTTCAGGCTTCTGGCATTTATGTGATAGAGATACTGTGGTTGAGTACTTTAAAGAGAAAGTCTGATATGGGTAATTCTTGATGACAAGGAAATAGCCCAGTATGTTATCTGAGCCCACAGATTCAACATTTCCTTAGGTCTTAGACTACATTTTAGTATCTGTTCAGAGGTAATAAAAGTGGGGGGGGTATGGAGGGAACACTTCTTATTGGGAAATTTGGAAAAGACAGAGGGAAGCTAGAAATTTAATTTATCTGCACGGATGTTAGTTATATGCTTAAGGTTTGAGTGGGTCAAGCCACTGGAGATAAACTTTGTACAAAGCTCAGTATTATTTCTGAAATCCTTTACATAACTATAGAATGCCTTGTGAATATCCTTTGCTAATGTAGCAATTTTAGTTCCTGTTTGGCCCTATGGGATTTGATTTTGCTCCTGAGTTATTTGTTAACCATACTGGAGTTGATTTCAACACACTGAATTTTTGTTCTGTTCTTTAGGAGTAAGCAATATCCTTTTGTTGTAGGGTTTGTTTATAATAGAGTTTGGCCCATATGTTTTGTTTCAGCTGTGGTGCTTGTCTTAAGTACTGAGTTCTCTAGGTAGTGTACTTAGTTAAGTATGAGTTCTAATCTCACTGCAGTCAACGTGTGTGTGTGTGTGTGTGTGTGTGTGTGTGTGTGTGTGTGTGTGTGTGTGTGTGTGTGTGTGTGTGTGTGTGTGTGTGTGTGTGTGTGTGTGTGTGTGTGTGCGTGTGTGTGCGTGTGTGCGTGTGTGTGTGTGTGTGTGTGTGTGTGTGTGTGTGTGTGTGTGTGTGTGTGTGTAATCAGAACAGTGTAACTGTTTATCCTACTATCAGCAATACAGTCCCATGGAGTACAAATATTTGGGGTTGGGAGTTGGTATAATGGTTAAAGTGTTTACCTCATAAACACAAAGTGCAGGGTTTAATTCTTACCTTTCAAAGGAAAATTGACTAGGCTTAAAATGGTCCATAAAGCGGCTAACCTGTTAGTTCCCTATGAACCTATTCATGTATAGTAGCAAAAAACTGCAAACTGAGTTATTGTCAAGTCCCCCTCTTATACCCAAACATTTCCTCAATAACTTACATGTGTAAATGTTTTACTGGAAAATGGTCTCAAACTATATGTGAAAAAAGTACAATATTGCCACATTTGGTAGACAACTCCTAACCTCATCATACAGTACGGACACTACCTCACTTCAAAATGATAATGTTGTTAGGGACACTGTGTGATGGGTTGACAATTCCCTATCTTTCAATCATCGTGTGACACAGTAGTCAGAAAATCTTTCTAGTTAAATCAGGTAATTAACATGGAAATATCATCCAGATCTAAATAGTGATTTGTTCCCTTATACTCAGCATTGATCAGGCCAATCACTAAGCACAATGCCTCCTCTGGTATGTACCCAGACACATCAAAGGACTACAGAGATCATAGAGGTTCTTACTGAAAAAGATCATTAGCTTAAAGATCCTGGACTGCCAAGACAGACTGGAAACACTGTCCTTTTATTCAGTATCTTGTAGTCTCTTGATGGGAGATCTATGTCCTGCCTTCTGTCCTGGATCTCTTGTACCTCAACAAATCTTATAGTTCTACAAACACCATAACCATGGACCTAAACCTACACCAGCAAATAATTAAAACATGAGGGACAGACAGAGTAACCATGTAGCACCGCCCTCACCTTTGGAACTGACTGCTGCTGCTGCAGATTAGGTTGTGTGATACAATAGTCATGTAAGCAGGACCTAGATGACTGGATGGATACCCACAGACTCACCACAGGCATGACTATCTTATCCTTGTACAGAAACTGGGTACAGCCTAAGGATGGGTACGGGAAAGATGGAAATGGTCATGAGACTAACTTGCTTTAACATTACTATAAATACTATAAAACAAATTAATAAATAAAACCAATAACACAAACCATTACATTCATTAGTTATAAAATATTGCAAAAAAGTACACTGCATGCTAAATTCATACCAGTTTAATCCTTAATAGTACAATTCAGCAATTCATCACAGATTGAAAATCTGTCAAAAAAGTTACGCTAGCCTGTAATATGCAGCAGCTATCGAGCATAAATATGTTAAGCAGAATATTCTATTAACTATTGTCTACAAATATGATTACTTGTTGATGTCCCCTTAAAAACTGAAACATACAGAAATAACAAAATGAGGCTATTATCCACAGCACATGGCTCAAAAGCATCATTTTGTCTCTTTCACAAATTTAGCCCAACCTCTTAAAAAGAACAATGCATGCAAAAAATAATCAGGAGGAGGATTAAGGTTTAAGGAAAGACAGGAACTGAGCAATTTATGTAATGTTGGACTGATGACAGTTATAAAGAAAGCAAACATATACAATGTATAATTTAGGTAAAAGAAAAAATGCAAATATGTTTTGTTTCTTTTCTATTAATATATGTGCACTGTTTAAGTGAAAACTTAATAAAAGTGAAAAACTAATATAAAAAGGTTGCACTAAAATCATCTTTCTGCTTTTAACTATAACTGTGGGTTCATTCTCAAATGAGCCAGAAATCCTGTAGGAAGTTCAAAACATGATTCACTTCTGACAAAACCATACCACATCAATAATGGCTTTATCACCACTTCTACGGTGAAATTATAATCCCATCAGGGTGGCGCACTGATAGCAGAGGAATCTCTGAGACATAGACAATGAACAGCTGTCTCCATTACTTCACCAAAGGGAATGCGGACATTTTCACTTTTGTTCACTGCCTCATCAAAATAAATGGATAAATGTTCAATTACACACATACTGTGAAATTTTCTTTGCCACTTAAAACATTTATGTGAATCTTGAGAATGACAAAATAAACTGCTTCAGAAAAACAGACATACTGTGGGTTTTGTAAATAATCTTTAAATGTTAGGAAATAAAATCTGTCAGTCAAAATTTGAAATACCCAGGGGCATTTATCAGTGGATGTTCATGCAGCTGAGTGCATGGTCAGTGTCTTTCAGCAGCAGATGGCAAATAATGGAAAAAGGATTACAATTGTTTACCTTTAGTAACCGAGATATTCTGAACTACAGACGGATGTCATATAATAGCATATGTAAAAGCATTAGATGGTCACTACTGATGGTCATTCCAGTCACTTTATTTAGGAGTGCCTCTACCATCATCAGAAATTAAGTATTGCCAGCAAAATACTGTACAATAACACATTAATATCCAAATAGAGTAATGTATTACAGAACAATGTGTCATTCAGTGGTAGACCTAGGCAACTTGCCAAGAAGGCACAAGTAACTGGTTGGACAAGTTGTGCTCACCAACTCACAAGTTTGCAGTATATGGCATTGTGGCAGAAAATGGTTAACTGCATCACAATCAAACTGCATGGCAAAATGACAGTTACATTTGGGGCACCTCAGTGGGTCTATAAACGTCAGAACAGAAAACTCTGTATGTACAAGAAATGGTTATACCTGCGGATTATATAGTTTTAGAGAAAGACTTCAAGGCTCACATGATGACTGATGGAGACAAATGGAAAAGTATGACTGGTATAGTCATCTCGTATGACCTTGATCTGAGTGGTGTATTGCCTTCAGACTTGTATGCAAATCATTGACTGTCCTACACAAACGCCACGTTCAAACATAAGGATATTCAAAAATGTACTCAGTAACAGTGAAGTTTTAGTCATGTCATGAGAAGTGACATGTGGACAGTCAGGTCAACAGAGGTAACAAGATGATTGAACTTAGAGACGTCCCTAAAGATATTAGGTTGCTTGTTGACCTGTATTGGGATTGAAATGTGAATTACACAGCATGTAATCTGATTTAATTAGGGAAGGTATGGAAATGGGCAAGCAGTAGACAGGGGCTGTATTTGTCAAGACAAGATCAAGTATTTTGGTTCCACTAGCAGGGGAAGGTACTGTCGCTCTCCTACTTTAGACACAACAGAAGAATCTTTGGGTTCTGTTCAAGCAGCTTTATTTTATACAAACATGTCACTATAGAAGTTTACTGACTGTAACTTAAGTAATCTATATACAGACTAACAACTGTGATCATGCATGCTCTCACTTTGGCTGCTTTTACAAAATGGCACTAGGGAGTGCACGTGTCTGGGATTTATACATGCATATACAGCCATGACATGCTTCTTAAAGGTACAGCACACTTCACTTGCACTCTGATCTACATCCTCCCTCTTTGAGAAATAGATCATACAACACTATGAGTCTATTTAGTATGCAGAAATCACAGGTAATTCTTGTCATGCATTATGCAATACTAAGTACACACACACACACACACACACACACACACACACACACACACACACACACACACATATACAATCAAGTCCACGTTGCTGTGTATTTCACACTAGACTTCGATTCTCATCCATATTTTGTGACATAAAACTGAGAATTAGATTTAACAACTGGAACTGTCTCTGCAAAATGTTTGACTTGTGGAATGTTTGGATCATTTTCTGGAATGGAATCAGAATTTTGAACACATTCTGGTATAGAAACAGTGTCTGATTCACTCTTAGATTTGAAGTCTGCATCACAGAAACAATGTTGTGATGGTGATAATGATTCTGATACAAGAAGATGATGCCTATGGTTCCTCCTATAGTAGGATCTTGGCTTGGCATAGATGCTTGTAATCTGTCCAATTCAATCAAAACCTTTCGATGTCTAGATTCATACTGTCTCTCCTTTCCTCAACGGATGAAGTAATCTGCTCGATCTGGTGTAACTAGATTTCTGGATATTACGCTTCTTAACCAATTGAGCCTTGATGGTTTTATTGTTCTTAAGTTTAGGCTTCAATAAACTGGAAGTAATGGGTATCATAGTTCTAGTTTGCCTGAAAAGTAGTCTTTGAGCCGGTGAGCCAAGAATATCATCACGAGGTATGTTTCGAGACTAAGTAAATTCAAGAACACATCAGTATTGTCACACTTTGAACTTTCAAGTAAGTGCTTTGCACTTTGCACTACACGTTCAGCTAGACCATTTGACTGAGCATATTCAGGACTACTAGTGACATTTCAGCTTAGTAATAACGGCAGTGGATGTTAGGTTAGGTAGTAGATCAATCTCAAACCAATTCAAATAAGAGTCTACCAAAACTAAGTAGTGTTGATTATTCCACTCAAAGATATCAGCTGCAGCTATTAACCAAGGTAGTTCAGGAACTAGACTTAGATGAAGTATTTCTCTTTGCAAATGTGGTCTAGTACTATTGTATACTGAACAAGGAGAAAGTACTCTATCAATGGGCAGGATTCACGAAGCCTCCGTGTAAGAGTTATAACTCTTACATGGAGGCTGGTGATGTCAGCATGCTCTGCATATTCATGAGAGCATGCTGAATCACACCTAAGTCTAACACGGTCCATGTAAGACAGTAGGGGGCGTGTCCGTAGGCCGAGCCCTGCAAGCGGACATGCCCCCAGAAGAGTAAATGTGCCCAAAGTAAACACCCACGACAGAGTCCACGGAAATGTGAATAAACACAACACAACATATGCCCCCACAGACTATGAACAGAAAATATATAAATGAACATGTTATATATTTTTTTTAAATTGTAAAGATGTTTGCCCGTGAGTGCGCTCCTTTGCTGGCGTAAGCGCAGCTACAGTTAGCAGTCAGTGGGAAAGCATATAAGAATTAAATATGCAAAGTAAGCCAAGAAGCAATAGCATAGTGGTAGAGATGTCAGCTGAAGAGCAGGCGTTCATGGTTCGAGCCCCCACACCACCAACTTTTATTTTTAGCAAAATAAGCACGAAACAAGTCCCTGGCAAACATGTACACATATAAAATCATATTTTATGTAAAACGTAATGAAATAGTCCATTTATTTTGAAGAAATGTGAGGTAACAAAACAATAAAAAAATGCCAGATGTGCCTATAGCTGAGCTACAGTTTAACAAGGTGAGTGCATCTGCCCGTAGGTGAGCAGTGGTTTAACAAGTGCAAAATGAGTGCCCGTAGCTGAGCAGTGGTTTCACATGCTCAAACTGTGTGCCCCTTGCTGAGCTGAGCGTACTATGCGTGCTGACAGCCAAATGAGGCGTAAGCTGCGTTAACAAGCTAACCAGCGGGCAACGCGTTGAGCAAGCTGTAACAAAACTGCCTTTACACAGACACACCCCTAGCCTGTCTAGACAGTCATAAAATATAAAAAGCAGTGGCCAGGTTCGAACCCAGGATACCATGCACCATAGTCAAGGTACTGAACCACTAAGCTACGACAGCTGTACTCAGAAATGCAGTAATAGCAAATATACAGGAATGAATAGAAAGTGGAGCATGACAAAGCAGGTTTTGTGAAGTGGATACAATTCCAAAATGGCCAATCACAGATAAGTGCGGAAAACGGCATATATAAGCCCCATAGGTGGAATACACAGCATAAACGATTGTAGAACTGACTTGCAGCCAGAATGTCAGGTGTAGGTGAGGGTAGTTGCTTTCGAGCACAGAGGTGGGGCATTGAGGAGTCCAGATACATGGTCTGGCTCCTAGTCCACAATCATGAGGCCCAACTCATGCAGGGCCAGGTCCTGTGGGGAGCATATAGGGCTGAGGCGTGAGACCGGTTGGCTCATGATCTTACCAGTGCCACAGGGATTCCAAGGACTGGTGAGCAGGTCCGTCACCACCATGCGGACCTGAAGAGATGCAAGCAGGACCAATTGAACCTTTGGATCCAGGAGGCCCGGCAAATGCCCAACGCCCCACTACTGAGTAAGTTACATTTAATTATGTATGTAAGAAATTAAATTAGCTGATATTATGGAGATGTGTATTCCAATATTACTTCATTTATATTACAGCTGCAGGTGTCCGTTCTGTGAACCAACGAGCCTATGGCGATAGGCTGGTGCGGTTGCGCCACCAGGCAGGTCAGTAATCCACTCCCAGTAACTGTAAAGAGTATAAAAGTATGACAGTTAGCAAAAGAGTGCAGTGTAGTCACTAAGCAATAAAATGTGCAAGTAACAGTGTAAAAGTGTTTGCAAGTATTGCTTGATTACAAAAGTGTGTTGCAGTCTGAAATCCAAACAGAAAAATGAAAATGTCTGAAATAAATTCTGAAATAAAAATGCCCCACCTATAATATCATAGTGCACAACCTGCAGCAAGCTGAAAAGTGCAGCTGCAGAAGATGAGCAACTCACATGTGTGAAATATATCCCTGTTGAAATACTGAAACATGACAGAAGTGAGACTGCTGGAAAGGATTGTAATAACTACAGGTAAAACATGTCAATAAAGCCTAGAAGTAAGTACCATCCTGAATAGTAAAATGAAAACAACTGAGAGGGTGTGAGAAAGAGTTATGAATCCACCAATAAAGTAGTAATAACCCCTGTATAAAGTATACTGCAGTCAGTACATAATGAAATGAATGTGACAAATAGAACCAAACTTTGAAATGTGTCCAAAGTGTTGCTGCAGCTGGAATGTGTATCCCAAAATCTGGATATGTTGCTCTCAGTCTGCAATATGCAGATAGTATGATTGTCTGAAATATCAAACATCCACAGTTGTCTATAGCTATATAAAGCAAATGTAGCAGGATGATGTTGCTGAACAAAGCCAGATATGAACGTGTATGAATAACAATAAAATGTATACTGATGTAGCAGTAACAGTCCTATCACCAAAGTGAAGTAGTTATCATAAAGGAAACTGTAGTTAGAACAGTAGTGTGTATATATCTGTAGCTATTAGAAATGTACAGCATATGTATTGGTATTCGAAGGTGTTAATAATATTTTCTTCACCCCACCCTATAACCACATATAATCCATTCCACGTGAAAATGGTATGTGCAATCACAATTAACACCCCTGGACATTTGTCCTGATGGGTCCTAAATATTTGCATGTCCGTTGATGCATCTGCCCTGTTCATAGATCCAAACCTGATGGCCTGTTGCCATCAATCAACCCTCCATGTTGTTGGACTGTGTATTGCTGTTCAAATTATGCATGTGTTATGCTTGCTGTTCAATGGTGTGAATATCTGGGTGTTTGGTTAATGGGAATACTAATGCATGCTGTTACAACTAATTGTGAATGGTATTGTATGTTACTAACCCAAACTGTCATGACATAATGCAAAACGTAGAACGACAGGGAAGACGGGTTCCAGCGGACCCACCTCTCCCACCTCAGCTGGCAAGTGCACCTGGCACTAGTGCCCAGTCTGGACCCTCCTCCGGTGGCCCTGTGCCACCTGCGGGTGGAAGCGCTGCAGGGGATGGGGCCCATCCCACCTCTGCAAGCGTGGCTGGAGGAGCACCACTACTCACCCTCCGTAGCGTGCGGACTGTGGTGCATAGGGAGATCCGGGACTCTGTTCTTGAGCCCCTACACCAGCTTGAGGCACAGGTGGCACAACTTACGGGCATGCCTGTTGCCCGGCCTACACAGCCCCCAGCACAGCCCCATCCTGGGCAGTGAAGGAACAGTGGCAACTGCCCATGGGTGGGGATATCAGTTCCACTGTTGCCATCTGTGGGCTCATGGGCTCTGGATATCCAAACCTCCGTCCTGTCAATTGTGTAACCCCCCCCACACGTGTCATACACCGCCCCTGTATGCGTCTTGTTTGTCTTGTCTGTTGACCTACCCAACCTACCTCCCCAGCTATACCGACTTCCCTCACCTGACATACCACTCTCACCTGAAAAAAGGGCACTCTGTACCCACAAAAAAATTACGCCCCATAGATAGCTGCCCATTCCGCACATATGTCTACCAGACATGGAAACTATCAATTACAATTGGCTGTACAACAAGTATTACTGTTGTCCTTACACCTCTCTCAGGGGTGGAAGGTATCAAATGTCACACCAAATTACAAACATATGCACAGCTGTTGCTGATGAAGGAATGGGCAGCTATGGGCCTTACCTACATCCCTCCTGCAAAACCCAAGCTTGTTTCCCTACTGTCTTACCCTCTTTGTGACCCCTTTTCACCACTTTCCTGTCTCCCCATTTTCATTTCTTTCAAAGAAAATAGCGGGTCGCAAGAGTAAGCACGTTTAAGCGGTTGTAAGCAGGTGTGCGCTTGTGCGTGAGCTAAACGCCAGTGCGCATGCGTGAGCTCTGCACAAACCAGCTAACCAGTTACAACTGCTTAAAAGTGCCTTAGTCACTTTGATTGACAGGTCCTGTAGTCAGTTCAGAAGCAAAATAAAATCCCACTGGCAGTCCCGAACCCAAGACCTTGGAAACAGTAGTCTGCATGACTTACCACTAAGCCATGACTCTTATACAAGAACATTGTGCTAAAATAAATATATCATGTAATAGTAGGAATGAATGTAAAGGGAATATAGGATGTGTAGTACACAAAGCATGTCATTTAGAATTACTGTCAAAACTAGTGGATTTCCATAATAGTAGTGTGTGAACAGAAACAGCCATGCTAGTTGGTAGCTAGTAGGTAATAATGTCACTGTAGCACCTTGCAAGCCACACACATACTCACAGCAGGATAATCACTGCCCATACCCCACAACCTCTTACAGGAACACATCCGGACCAAGTAATAAAATATGTGGAGCAAAGGCCCAAAACCAGGAACACATTACAAATAATGTTACAACAAACGCAGACAGTTCAGAGAGTAACAGGGTCTGCATTTTGTGGGATGTTTGGAAGGGTATGAAGTCTGAAACTTGAATGTTTGTCACTATATTCTGACTTGAGCCCAGAGTGATTTGCCAGAAAAAGCTGTGCATGAGATATTGACCAAAATATGAGGCAGAAATGTGGACAACCTGCAAATAATTGTACACATGAGAGGTCTGACACCACCATATTTGAATAGTTAAGAGCCTAGACATACCAACAGTGAATGACTTACAGGGATGCCCCACAGACTCCATGTGAAATGTACAAACAGTAGGCAGAAAGGTGTAACAACACATGCAATGGTAACTATGGAGTCCTGAAAGTATTCACCACTTGCATGGCAGAATAAGTGTAGTAATACATATGCTCATGCTAACCCACAGTCACAACTGCAGCATACCAGACAATTTAATGGGTATACCCCACTGATATGTACCATTCCATGAGGCAGATAACAGATGAACCTGAGAGTCTCTGGGGCCTGCTCAGCAGCATACTCAAATACCCTAATAGATGTCAAGGCCCACACCATGGCCAGACCACACTGCATGCTGTAACACCCTAGCAGATATAGCAAGCATTCCAAGGTGTGAATGTACATGGAAAATAGGAAAGCTACAGCAGCACACTACAGTCAGGACACCTAGCAGGCATACAAGTAGTGACTATAAAGGGCAAATATTGAAGCCTTAGCAACAAAGTGAAAGCAAATGTGAAAGGAAAGCACACACACACATTAACAGTAGTAGTAGTTGTAGGTGTCAGTGTACATACACAGTTAGTACAGGAAACTGGAGAAATGAATGGAGGAATGTTAATCTACAACACAGCTGGAAATATGAGAGAGATACCAACCTTTACACTCACAGAACATTGTCCACAGCATACCAGCATGGTCTCTGCCCTTAAAATCTGAAAGGGCTATGCCTATCTCACATACCTTTTTATAGCACTGTTCTGAAATCACAGTGAGAACTGCAATCAGTACACAACTGGCTGCATGCAATTAGCAAATGCTGGCTAACAACTGGTGCAGAGGCCATCACATGGGCATATGCAGATACCTACAAAAGTATGCTGTTCTCCCAGTCCACACATGCAATACTTTCATTGCACCCTGAGGAGGACGTGAGAGACAGACAGACAGACAGACAGACAGAGAGAGAGAGACAGTATGGCGTATGCCAGCAACAGCAGCAGCTGGCAGTCGTCGCGGATGACAACAGGGCCGCGGCCGCCCCCATAGTTCCAGCAGCAGCCCCAGCAATGCTGGGTCTGTGCTGTCATCAGACCGCCCCAGGAGACCACGTGCACGTGGCTCTGGCCAGGCCCGACAGGGATCTGTGTCCAGTCAGAACACCTGCTTCTGATGACAGTACCCAGTCTGGGTTGGTACCGGATACGGTCCATAGCACCCTGCAAGGCACAGGTACCATGTCCGTGGCCAGAGACACTGATCTGTATGACCTGGCAGGTACAGTCTGTGGCTGTCCACAAACACCAGTATATGGCAGCCATGAGGTGGAACTGTGTGCATCCATACACACATGCGAATTGACAACACCTAGGGTTACCGCATACACGCACACACTGCATCAACATTGCCCCACCTTCTACTGCTGTCCCTCACCAACACACATACACATACATGTCAATTGGTGGTATCGGTGGCTGACTCAGGCATATCAAGTTCACACCCTGTGCATATGATGAAACTGTGCCACCTCCTGCAATCTGTAACAACTGTGCAGGTACAGGTTAACATGTTGCTGATGCACAGGGTGACCACATAGACGTGTAGTAATAGTATTATGTTGTCAACAGTACTGTGTGCTGAATTAATTGTGGGTATATCACAGCATGCCTGATGCAGTAAGGGTGTGATTGTCATGTACTGTTGTCTACACCCATGGTAAGTACCATAGTGTATCATCTGCGCATGTTGGCATACTGGTGGTAAGGATGTCAACAGAAGGCTACATACATAGGTAGCACAGGGGATAAGGTAATGAATGTAGTAATATGCAATGATGGACATGTAAACTGCAAGTGGCATGTTGCCCACACTGGACTCTGCAATGCGGATGTTTGAGGATGTTGATATGTGTGCAGTACTACACGACTGGTACAGGACACACAGGAGCACCCTAGCACTGCAAGCTCACATCTCATACCATGCTAGACAGCCCCAACACACAAAACTAACTGTCACAGGAGGGAGAGTCCCCATATATGTCAGGGATACTGTGGTGGCAGGCCAGGTAGCATACATCCTACTAAGTATGGAACCACTGAGTGAAGGCTCAGTGTCTGTTATTTGACATGTGTATTACTGCAGGTTTGAGCACATGGGTTTCCATCCAGTTACTGTACATCCTGACAGTACATGGTCTGTACACTTGTGTGCGCTGAGACTGGACCCTAGCCATCTGACCCGTGTATTTCCATGTACATGTGCATAGTGCCTGCATATTTGCAGTGTTACCTACTGGAAGTGGTACAGCTTGTTTGTTGTACAATGGACTACATGCAGCCCTGTTTACTGTAGCTTTGTTTGCATGCATGTTTGCTTGCAATTACCCTGGAATACTGATCCCACCTGTAATGCATAGTTATAGAGCTTCTGTGGACTCCTAGTGCCATCTGCATAGCTTACTATATGTATGTCCATGTCTCACTTGACAGAATGTCACTGTTTGTCCTGTTCACATGTACGTTGTCTGTGACACATTGCATATGACTTACCTGGCATGTGTCCACGTGAGCAGTCATATATGCTACTGCTTACTAATCACAGGCACTACACCCTCACATATTCATCTTCTGTTGAACCACCTGCTTCGCTAGGGACGGTCTGCACCTGTCACCCCTGGGCTTTCAGATATTGGCAAAGGCTCTTGCTACCCCCATAGTGCCTATGTTAGGCAAGGCTCAAATGACAAACCCACCTTCACAGGTATCACAAGGGATAAGAAACTAAGAGTAATGCTACCCAACGCCAGAAGTCTAAACCTCAAGATGCATGCACCCGAAACTCTCCTTGGCATGGAGAACATCGATATCTGTGCAGTAACAGATGCCTGGTTCAGGGCTACTGAGAGCACATCAGTACTACCAGGTTTAACCTCATAACATGCTTTTCAGACCCAAAACTTGGAACGAACCACAAATGGAGGGGGAGTATTGATATTCATCAAAGATACCCACACCTCCAGGTTGGTGGCAAAGCACCAAGCATCAGAGACTATCCATGTGCAACTAACAATGGGTGAAACTGCTTTCCAGGTTATAGCCTGCTACAGACCACCCTCCCAAACCCAAGAACTGCACTCGGACGCCCTGTGAACAGTGGAAATATGAAGGTCTCTGCAAACACCATTATATTGGGCGATGTCAACTACCCAAACATGGACTGGGAGCATGACTCTAGCTCCAACACCCTAGGCCAAAGATTCCTAGAATATATGAGCTCAAATGCTATGGAACAACTTGTTACCACTCCCACAAGAAGGGGAAACATACTGGACCTGATCATCACCAACATGGGGACTCTATGCTCCAGACCAGAAGTGTATCTCTCACTGGTAAGATCGGACCATAAACTAATCTCACTGGATATTCACATCCGACCCCACTCCCTGCCTAGAACACCACAGTGAACAACTTCTCTAAAGCAAATTTACACTCCTCAAAACTGAGGTGGAAACCTTCAAAGCCCCTGGGGCCTGTGGAAACTACAGACCAGACTGCAGATTCCTCTATAAACGCATTCTATGGACACCTTCAGGAATGCATGGATCATGTGATCCCGAATAAAACCAAGACCCAATCCTCCAAAGGCAGGCGGCCTGTCTGGTGGACCCCAGCCATAAACAAACTACACAATAGAAGGAGGAAGCTACTAAATGATACAGCAAATTCCCAAATAGGGAAGGCATCACTGATCAGTATTAGCAAATAACTACAGGCACTCATAAGATTGTCTAAGGCCAGCTTCGAGAAATTGCACAGGACACTAAGGATAATCACAAGGCTTTCTTTAGTTATGTTAGGAACCTGGGTGGTAATTCCCAGATATGCTCAGAGGTAGTCCAAAATGTCAATAGAAACACCAAACCCACAGACATTGCCAACATTCTAGCTGACAGGTTCAGTGCAAATTTCTCACCCCCCTCCACACTGAAAGGGCAAATATGTATCCCAGCAGAGTGCTGCCCCCCTGACATCTCAGATGCTCAGGTAAGAGCCGCCCTCTCCAAAGCAATACACACTGCATCAATGGGACGAGACAGTGTCCCAGGCTGTGTCCTACATGACCTCCAAGATGTGCTACAACTAAACATAAACCTACTGTTCAATCCCAGCCTTACTACAGGATATGTGTCCAAAGTGTGGCGTACAGAAACAGTGGTCCCTCTACAGAAAGGTGGTGCCTCAACGGATCCTGGACACTATCACCCCATAAGCCACACTAGTTTGGTCTGCAGAGCTATGGAAAGGATCATCATGGACCACATAAATATAGATATTGCGGACCTACAGACACTGGTTCATACCCATTTTGGCTTTGTTAAGGGCAGATCCTGCCTCTCAAACCTAGTTGATTTCTTTGAAACAGTCACCAAGGCCATTGACGAGGGGAAGGTGGTTCACACTGCCTACCTGGACCTCGCAAAAGCCTTCAAAACAATACCCCACTCGGGCATTCTAGAGAAGCTCACCAGCTTAAATATAAGCCCCTATGTCACTAGATGGATTGCACACTGGCTCAAGGACAGAACCCACATGGTTAGAATTGCTGGAGCCATGCCAGACTCCAAACCAGTTACGAGTGGTGTCCCAAAAGGCTCAGTCCTGGGACCTCTCTTGTTTGGTATATATTTATCGGAGGTACAGGCCAACACGGAAGGACTGTGGCTGACCAAATATGCAGATGACTGCAAACTGGCCGCCATAATTGACTCTCCAGCCGACACAAGCATCTTCCAAAGGGGCATCATAGAAACACACAAACTGTGCCAGAGCCATGGCCTCCAGCTGAATGCAAAAGTGTGTATAGTCATCCCCTTTGGCAAAAACAAAGTGCTCACAAAGTACCACATAGGTGGTACTCCATTACGTACAGAAGAAGTAATTAGGGACCTGGGGACCCAAGTTGATAGCAATCTCTCATTTGACAACCACGTGGCCAAAGTGGTTAGAAAGACATTGTATATAGCCCACCCCATCATGAAGGGATTCACATCTACATCAGGGGAGGACATTGTGCATCTTTACTCATCCCTCATCAGGCCCATAATTGAGTACAATCCCCCTGTCGGGATGTACCTTACCAGACACCTGACGCAACTGGAAAGACCCCACAAGTACCTCACCAAGAGGATCAAAAGGCTCAAACAGATGCCATATGCTGACTGGTTAAATAAACCCCAGCTCTACTCAGTGGCATACCGCCTGTTCAGAGGCAATCTGTGCCTAATGTATAACACCATGTTGAACCCGGAATTAATGGGCATGCTGCACCTGAGAATATCCAAATCCCATCGGGATACACGCTTGAGAGACCTGAGCCTCAGCACTGAAATAAACAGGACATGCTGGAGGGACAGATTCATAACCCAGAGGCTCACTTCACTCTGGAATAAAATCCCAGTCCAGGTTAGGCAGAGTCCCTCATTGACTCTCTTCAAGAGGTATCTTGATGAGTGGATGCGACATTGTAGGTTTACCCCGGGTATCACTTCTGTGTCACTGTTAGACAGAGGCACAGTATACTAACCTCGGAAAAGGGCATGTAAAGATATATTTACAATGGATGGTGACAGCCAAATACATTCTGGCTAGGTTCTTAAATGCCCTAGGGCAGATTGCCTAGTATGATGCTATGAACCTATGAACCTATGTACCTTGTTCCCCATTGGCCCTATGTGCTGTTAATCACCATGGCAATCACAATACTATGGTAGCATGTTCAAAGGTCAGTTGTCAGTCACCTCTATGCTACAGTTGTGGAATATGTGGGTCATGTGGCAATGTCACAGCTGCCACATGTACACAGTCAACCCTCTCCCCTACACATGGACGTACAACACATGTATGAGATGGAACCACATAGCCAAACTGGGGAATAAGCACTCTGAACCCAGTACTGGCATAACCTGTCAGGTGACATGCAATACTACAGTGACTACAATACCAGTCTGATGTAGACCTACACTGACAGCAATACAAGCACGTGAACACACTGGGCCATTCGTGGAGCCTTAGAATAGCATCCTGCCTGAGCAGCACACACCTCTGCAGCTGGCACACAGGCATATGTTATGCCTGAACACATCACACATAACACATAGCACACAAATCCTGTGTGCCAGTCACAGCCTGTACGGCTAGACAACACACCTGCCACAGTTGTGTTAGCTACCTTTATTGTCCGGTACAGTGTGGTCACGCTCACTAGGCTGGACAAGGTGAAGGTCACAGTGATATGCCTGTGGGGCACTATGGTCCACCACATAACACAAGCGTACAGGTCAGTCAGAGGCATGGACACATATGACTCAGTCGTTGTCCATGCCACATACCTTCTCCTGCTGTACTTGTAGGGTGCTGACATCATCAGTGTTTAGAAAAGGGAATGTGCATCCTGTAGTCTGTTCTCCTAGTTGCCAAAAGGGACATTTCCCTCACACACAATTGCACACACACTAACCCCCCTCAGCCCAACACACACACTTGCCATTTGCAGGATTCAAACCCCTACCTAACCATGTTATGACACTCGAGACGGATGCATTAGTGGAGCACGCTATTCGCATTACTAGGAGGTTTCCCTTCTCCTGCTGTACTTATAGGGTGCTGACATCATCAGTGTTTAGAAAGGGGAATGTGCATCCTGTAGTCTGTTCTCCTAGTTGCCAAAGGGACATTTCTCTCACACAATTGCACACACACTAACCCCCCTCAGCCAAACACACACACTTGCCATTTGCAGGATTCAAACCCCTACCTAACTATGTTATGACACTTGAGATGGACGCATTAGCGGAGCGCGCTATTCGCATTACTGGGAGGTTTCCCTTCTCCTGCTGTACTTATAGGGTGCTGACATCATCAGTGTTTAGAAAGGGGAATGTGCATCCTGTAGTCTGTTCTCCTAGTTGCCAAAAGGGACATTTCCCTCATATACAATTGCACACACACTAACCCCCCTCAGCCAAACACACGCACACACACTTGCAGGATTCAAACCCCTACTTAACTATGTTATGACACTTGAAACAGACGCATTAGCAGAGCGCACTATTCGCATTACTGGGATGTTTCCCTTCTCCTGCTTTACTTATAGGGTGCTGACATCATCAGTGTTTAGATAGGGGAATGTGCATCCTGTAGTCTGTTCTCCTAGTTGCCAAAAGGGACATTTCCCTCACACACTAACCCCCCTCAGCCAAACACACACACTTGCAGGATTCAAACCCCTACCTAATTATGTTATGACACTTGAGATGGACACATTAGCAGAGCGCGCTATTCGCATTACTGGGAGGTTTCCCTTCTCCTGCTGTACTTATAGGGTGCTGACATCATCAGTGTTTAGAAAGGGGAATGTGCATCCTGTAGTCTGTTCTCCTAGTTGCCAAAAGGGACATTTCCCTCACACACAATTGCACACACACCAACCCCACTCACACACACCGAGCATTTGCAGGATTCAAATCCCTACCTAGCTATGTTATGACACGACACAGACGCATTAGCGGTGCGCACTATTCACATTAGTGGGAGGTTTTTCTTCTCCTGCTGTACTTATAGGGTGCTGACATCATCGTTGTTTAGAAAGAGGAATGTGCATCCTGTGGGGAGGCAGACGCCAAGCACACTCTGGCTAAGCTGTCATTCCCTAGGGCAAACAGCCTAGTGTTGACCTCTACACCCATATGTTTAATTGTCAAATGCACATTATTTGTTGCTGATAGACTGTTTGCACGTCTTTATTGCCATAGCATTCCCTGTTTGTATGAACAACTTGTGTATCTGTGGAAGATGTTTGCATATGGGAGGGATCCACTATATCACGTATGTCTCTGTAGTCATTTAACTGTGTGCATTGGGCAGATTGCTGTAATGTGGTTGGTTCCTGGAATAACACGTAAAAATACTAGATATGTGTGGCCAACTGAGATTTGGCCTAAGTGTGTGAGCATGCCCAGTTCAGCCTTCCCATGGCATGTTGTCTGACATATGTCTCATTTATCAAAGTGTGTGAGCATGCCCAGTGTGAGCATTCCATATGTTGAACTCTGCAGCCCACCACATTTGTGGATGAGTGTGAACTTCAACAAATATCTCCCGTTTATGGTTGTGTGTTGTGTGTCATGTGTAGTTACTGTACAACTGCTTTGTGTGTAAACACAACAGGATTATACTGTGCCTGCAGGGTTTGCATGGGATACTTTGCATACAGTTGTCAACATCCTTTCACACTGACCTAACACTGCAGTACTGTATAGTGTACTGGTTCAGTACTTTGACTGTGGTGGACAGTATCCTGGGCTTTAGTCCTATCACTGCTTTACATTTCCATAGTGAGCACAACAGCCTGGTTAGAGGCCAGTTGTGCACATCTGACCATGTTGCATTATGTTCAGATATGAACTACTTAAACCAGGCTTGTCCAACATTGGTAGTGTATTCCACAACATAGGTGTACATTTGCAAACACTAGCGATGTGCCCTAGGCCATTTCTAATGCTAGTCGGAGAGTGTGTTTGTCCTTCGACACACATTGTAAGTGGAGTTTCCCATGACATATGTCATGGTTAGTATACTGTGCCTCTGTCTACCTGTGACATGACAGTGATACCCAGGATAAAGCTACCATCTCCCATCCACTCATCAAGATTCCTCTTGAGGAGAATCGATAAGTGACTCTATGGGTAGCCTGTACTGGGAGTTTACTCACGGGTGGGGGTGGCTTCTGTGTTATGGATCATGCAGTACAGCTTGTCCTATGTAAGTCAGTGCTGGGGTTCAGGTCTCTCATGTGCATAGCTCACTGCCATTCAGATTGTACAAGGTGCAGCATTTTTATTGATACCAGCTTGGACATGGCTTTATACATCAGGCACAGCTTGCCTCTGGGTGGGCAGTATGGCAGTGTGTGTAGCTGCAGTTTGTTTAATCAGGCAACACATGGCATCTGTGCAAGCTCTTTGATACTCCTGGTGAGGTACTGTTGGGGACTTTACAGTTGATGGAGGTGTCTGCTGAGGTACATCCCACAGGGGCTATTGTAGTCAATTGTAATGCTGATGAAGGATGACTGCAGAGCCACAATGACCTCCCTTATCTAGATCTGACAACCTTCATGATTAGGTGGGTATATGGTATGTTTCTGTAAACACTACAGCACATGTTTGTCCAATGCAGGATATCTATCACCTTGTGTCCCCAGGTCTCTCATTACATGTTAAGTGCGTAATGGGTTAACACCTATGTGGTAATTGGTGGGCACTTACTGTATATCCACGGGGGTTGACTATACACTTTTCTGCAATTAGCTTGCTGACATGGCTATGGCACCAGTTGTCTGTTTCTATGTGGCCCTTTGTGGGATGCTTGTGTCAGCTGGTGGATCATATATGGTGAGCAGTTTGTAGTCCTCTGCAAACATGTTCAGACACAGTCCTTCCATGTTGGCCTGTACCTGTGGGACATATATACCAGACGAGGGAGATCCCAGGACCAAGCCTTGTGGGATGCCAGTTATATCTGGTTTGTAGTCTGACATGGCTGCAGCATGTCTGACCATGTCTGTTCGGTCCTTGGTCTGGTTTGCAACCCCTCTACTGACATAGGGGTTTATATTTAAGCTGGTGAGCATATCTATAATGAACACGTAGGGTATTGTATAGAAGCCTTTGCAAGGTCCAGCTACGCTGTGTGGACCACATTGCCCTCATCAATGACCTTAATGACTGTTTCAATTGAGTCAAACATGTTTAGGGGCAGGATCTGCACTTAAGAAAGCCACACTGGGTAGGGT
The DNA here is from genome assembly GCF_019279795.1 of Protopterus annectens. Lineage (NCBI taxonomy): Eukaryota > Metazoa > Chordata > Ceratodontiformes > Protopteridae > Protopterus > Protopterus annectens. Next base: position 1,491,563,162 of record NC_056733.1, on the reverse strand, counting down.
CCGGTGTCAGTAGGTCCTCAATATCTTTATGTCTGCGATACATGCTGATCCTTTCCATAGCTGTGCAGACCGAGCTTCTCAGGATTCTGGGGTGGTAGTTTTCAGTATCCATTCAGGCAACACCTTTGTTGAGAAGGACCACTGTTGTTGTACACTGCTCTTTGGGTACATATCCTGTGGTAAGGCTGACATTGAGCAGTAGTGTGATTTGGCATTCCATTCGTCTTGGAGTCCATGTTGGACTCAGCCCAGGACACCATCTCATACCATTGCTGCTGTGTGTTTTGCTTTGTAGATGCTGGCTGTTACCTCAGCATCTGCAATGTCAGGGGGCCAGCAGTCTGCTGGGATAGATATTTTGCATTCTAGGGGGGGAGGGTTTGCACTGCACCTGTCAGGATGTATGTTGGCAATATGTGTGTGTGTTTGGTATGTTGTTTGTGATATTTGTGTGATTCAGAGCATATCTGTGAATTCCCAACACGGTTCCTACCATCAGTTGTGAAAGCCTTGGGATTATCCTTAGTGTCCTGTACAATTTGTATCTTCATAGGTTCATAGGTTCATACTAGGCTATCCACCCTAGGGCATTTGTTAGCCTAACCAGAGTGTGTGTGGCTTTCGCCACCCCTTGCTATGTGAATATTATGGCCATTTATGATTTGCTTTGCTGTGCCTCTGTCTGGACATGACACAGTGAAAACCCCCAATGTAACTCTATGATCATCCATCCACTTGGCAAGATTCCTGTTGAAGAGTGTCAGTGAGGGGCTCTGCCTAACATGGAGTGGGATTCTGGTCCAGGGTGTGGGGAGCCTCTGGATTATGTATCTGTCCCTCCAGCACATCCTATTTCATTATGTGTTGAGGTTGACATCTCTCACTCTCACAGCTCCGATGGCTTTGAGTTTTCTGGGGTGGAGCATGTCCATTACTCCTGTGTTGGGCATGGCCTTGTACAACAGGCATGCAATGCCTCTGTGTAGGCAGTATGTGACTGCATTCAGCTGGGGTGTCTACAGTCAGGCAGCATATGACATATATTTGAGACCCTTTATCCTCTTGGTGAGGTACCTTTGAGGTCTTTCTAACTGCTGCAGGTGTCAGGTAAGGTACATCCCATATGAGGCATTGTACTAGATTATGGGTGTGATAAGAGAACAGTATAGGGGCACAATGACCTCTGTTGACGTAGATGTGAATCCTTTCATGATACGGTGTCCAATGTAGACAGTCTTCCTAGCCACATTGGCAATGTGAGTGTCACATAACAGGTTACTGTCCACTTGTGTCCCTAGGTCCCTGATTACTCCTTCCATACATAATGGTTTACCACCTATGTGGTAATTTGTGGTACCTTGTTTGGTATTTGGTGGGACATTCATACTGTCCAGTGTCTTCAGGACGGCTGGGTGGGGTTCCTGTGTGTGAGAGTGTGGTCTGTAGCATGCTACAGACTGTACAGCAGTCTTCCCTACAGTTAGTTGCACATGGGTGGACTCCAATGCCTTGTGCATTGTCAGTTACCTGGACATATGGGTGTCTGTGCTGAATATGGATACTCACCCTCCTTTTATGTTTTGTTCCAGGTTTTGGGGCCATGACACATGATATGTGGTATAACCTGGTAGTACTGGTGTGCTGTCAGGAGGCTTGCAGCAGGTTTCTGTCACTGCACAGACATTGATGTTCTCCATACTGGGGATGGCCTCGAGCATGCATATTGGGGTTTACACATCTGGCATTGGTCAGCATTACCCTTATGTTTCTTCCCACTTATGTTTTCTAGGGTGGTGGGTTAGTCTTTTCAGCCTTGCCGAAGGCTCTATGGAGGTGGCAAAGCCTTATCCAATATCCAGACGCCCAGGGGTAACAGGTGCAAGCCATCCCTGGAACAGCTGCGTGGCTTGTCAAGCATGACATCCCAAGCAGACAGACATTGGATCCCCTTGGAATGACACCAGTAAGTGTGCCACTTGTTATAACTGATCATTACATGTTTGTACTGTGGCATCATTCTTGGTAAGGGTAGGATGCTGCAAACGGTGAGTGTCATACCGGCCTGGACTACATAATCAGAGAGCTCATCTATGTCTCTTTTCATGTAGTCTAGGGAGGTACATCTCAGGTCATTCACACCAGCATGGACTATGACTGCATCATATTTCTACTTGCTTTGGGGTGACCTGCATACTTGTGTAAAGTGGCGTATTGTGGCAGCCTACAGGCAGCTTACTGTACCCTTTCCCTTGTTCAGTTTGGTGTGCGGGACAGCAGTGTGTCGCTATGGAGTCACCTATTACAACTGTATCAGGCATGTTGTTTCTCCTTCTTGCCTGTGACTGTTTGGCACACCAGCTTTGTGTACTATGTGTTGCATGTGCTATGTTTGGAAGTTGTTTGATTGGGTGTCTGCTTTAGAGGCCTCTGTTGGTGTGCTGTGTTTGTAATTTGTGCCTCCGGGAATGTTTTTCTGTGTTTATGTCTTTGGTTTGCAGTTGTGATAGGTCTATGTGGGACTGTGTTTGTGGTGTGTGTGGTTACCGTCTCCTCCTGACTAGTTTTGGGAGTACTGAGTTGAGGGAGCTCAGCCTCCAGTTTGGATAGATGGTTGCATCTCTCACATATATTTGTATTTCTTGGGGAGTTGGGGGTTGTCTGTGTACTTGGGGCAGGTGTAACATTGCCTCAAGATTCACAGATTCAACTTGTTGTGGCTGGCCTTAGTGGATTGTATGTGTGGACATATTTTATTGCCATACTACTGATCAGTGATTACTTCATTGTTTATGTTTGCTCTATCATGTAGTAGCTTCCTCATTCTCTTGCATGGTTTGGTTATGGCTGGTGTCCACCATTACAGATGCCTGGTGTATGGCATTGTGTCTTGTTTTAATTTAGGATTGCATAATCCAAGCATTCCTGGCAGTATTCATGGAATGGCTGTATTACAGGTTCTGAGGTGTGGCCCATATTTTGCACCTGCACAGGACCTTTAATGGATTCCACATCAGTTTGGAGGAGTGCAAATATTGCTTTACACATGTTTTCCACTGTGGTATTCTGGCCAGGGACTGTGGTCAGGATTTGTATATCCAGTGTGATTACTCTATGGTCTGGTTTTACCAGTGAGCAATACACTTCTCGTCTTGCCATCCAGTACCCATGTTGCTGATTATCACATCCAGTATGCTTACCCCTCTTGTGGGAGTGGTACATTGTTCCTGGGCATTTTGGTTTATGGATTCTATGAACTTTTGTCCTACAGTGTTGGAGCTAGTATAATGCTCCCAGTCTATGTCTGGGTATTTTCAGTCACCCAATATAATGTGGTTTGGAGGACTTGATATATTCATGTATTCCAGCATAGGCCAGGTGCAGTTCCTGGTGTTGGGACAGTAGTCTGTAGCAGGCTATAAACTGGGGGGGCAGTTTTAGCCACTGTTACTTGACCATGGCTAGTCCATGCTGCTTCTTGTTGTGGTACTAACATGGGGGTGTGGTTATCCTTGACAATTATTGCTAGTCACCCTCCTTTTGTAGCTTGTTCCATGTTTTGAGGCTGTACAGCACAGTATGAGATGTAACCTGGTAGTGTTAGGGTGCTGTTGTGAGCCTTGACCCAGTTTTCTGTTACAGCACAGATATCAACATTCTCCATACTGGGTGAGTTTAGACTACATGCATCTTGCTGTTTTGACTTATCCCTTATCTTATTCTTATCCCTTCTGATACCTATGGAGGTAGGTTTGTGTTTTGAGCCTTACCTATTCAGGGCACGGTGTGGGTAACAACAGCCTTTGCCAGTATCCATACGGCCTGCACTGATAGGTGCATGCCAGTCCTAGCAGGTGGAGCATCATGTCATGCTCAGCATGTCATCCCAGGCTGGCACACATTGGATCCCCTTTGACTAACTGCGATACTTCAGTAAATTATTGCACTTGATCATCTCATTGTCATATTGTGGCATGATGCTTAGTGAGGGTAGGATGTTAGTCAGGGTCCTCAGGTGTGCATATAGTACATGGTGTTACATTACTTAACACATGGCATTCATGCCTCAGGTGGTGCTGCAGGGCTGCCTCTGTCGGATGCACATATTACACTCCCTGTACATGTTTGTGAGCAGGTCATGTCATTTTAGGCATCCCTGTTATTATCTGAGTGAGTCAGAGGGGGTATCATTCCCAGGGTTCCTACTGAGCCAGTGTATGTGCTATGCGTTGCCTCTTTGCCAAGGCCAGGGCATACTGGGCATGCCTCCTTCTGCCTACTGGGGCAGGGTCAGGGTCAGGTTGTTCCTCCTCCGAGTCACGCTCTGCCTGTGATGGCCTTGGCAATGGTGGGGGGCTGTTTGGCCCGGCCCTATGCTGGTCCTGCTGCAGCTGTTTTCGCAAGATCATATTATGTAGCATAGCACATACCATGACAATTTGGGTACATGTAGATGGTGTGTACTGCAAGGCTCCACCAGATGTGTCCAGACACCGGAACCATGACTTGAGCAGCCCAAACACACGCTCTATTACATTACGTGTTTGTGCGTGTGCCTCATTATGGCGTTCCTGTTCAGGTGTGTGTCCGTTTCTGATGGGTGTCATCAGCCACGGCTCCAGTACATAACCTGCATCCCCCACTAGGTGTCCGTGCGGGATGTCCCCATTGGCAAAAATTATATTTTTAATATTTTTGCATCGGGTTACCTTGCCAATGGCCACATATTTGGCCATTGGCATGCTGCCTGAGACATATGCACCCTTTATTTGGAGCTGACATGGCTCCATTGAGCTGGTTTTGCAGAAACGTACTCAGTTGTCAACTGAGTACATTTCTGCAGCTAAAACGGCTCTTACACGGGCTGTTCTGGGCTTCCTGGATCGCTAATCATCCTCATTTGCATGCTATTCGGCTGCAAGTGAGGTGATTAATACCGCCCACTCGTGTAAGAGACGTTTAGCTTGTCTCACGGACTTTGGGCTGTTCCTGGATCGCGAAGGCTGCATGGAGTCTTACACTACTCTTAGACTCCATGCAAGCCTTCGTGAATCAATGTCTTTTGGTTTTCTCTTAGTGGATGCGGAACCTGGGTGAGCACGATGCAAAATCTGGATATACTCTTGTTGTAAGGAAGCAGGAACAACAATTTTAGGACCTTTGAAAATTGTGCCAGCTTCCATCAACAATTCATCTCTGTAAGGAAAATAGGTTTGAACTTCAGGTATAACACGAGATTGCTTTGACAGCCATCCAGCATTAATGTAGTGATTGAGCTTCTGCAAAATTGGATCAGTCTGAGTGTGATCTCTCAACTCAAGTCTAGTGGTAGAAAACATATGCACTGACATCACATCAAAGTCAAAATTCTCTGCGTCAAGTTGTTCTGTTGTATTTCTGGGCGATCTGGATAAGGTATTAGACAGATAGAGCAATTTGCCTTTCATGTAGACAGTTTTGAAACTGTACTTTTGCAATTTGAGCATCATTCTTTGTAATCTCGCTGTGGCTAAATATATAGGCTTTTTTAGAATAGTAACTAAAGATTGGTGATCAGTTTCAGTTTGAATAGCTCGACCATAAATATAATCATGAAACTTGAAACATGCAAATACTATTGCCAAAAGCTCCTTCTCAATTTGAGCATACTGCATCTCAGTTTGGGTTAGTGTTCTAGATGCATATGATACTGGTCTGCCCTCTTGAAGTTTAACTGCACCAAGACCAAATTTTGAAGCATCACAGGAAAGAGTTACTGGTTTGTTCACATCACAATATCTTAATGTAGGTGGGGTGGCAATTTTCTGCTTAAGGTCTTCAAATGCTTTCTGGTGCTGTTCCAAACATTACCATGCAACATTTTTGTGCATTAGCTCTCTCAAAGGTGCTGTTAACTCACTGAAGTCTGATATAAACTTGCCTAAATAGTTGCCCATGCCTAAAAAACCCTGTAGAGCTTGTGCATTATCTAGTGCTGACATATCAAGAATAGCTACTTGCTTGTTCGGGTCTGGGCTCAAGCCTGCACTCATAAACAAATGTCTCACGTAGGTAACTTTTGAAAGTCTGAATTTGCACTTTAGAGGACTGAGCTTTAAGTTTACTCCATGTGCTCTGTCTAGAACTTTCTTGAGGTTTCTGTCATGCTCTGCTTCACCATTGCCTCCAACCAATAAATCATCTACTATTATGGCACAAGAATAACCAAAAAAAATTTGCTCCATTGCATGCTGAAAAACTTCACTTGTAGAAGTTCCAAATGGCATCCTTAGAAATCTGTATCTGCCAAACGGAGTACCAAAAGTGGTTAGAAATGAAGATTTGTGATCAAGCATCACTTGCCAAAATGAACTCTTTGCATCCAAGACTGAAAAAGCAGTGGCATTCGGTATTAAGTCTGCAACCTCTTCGACCGTATGCATTGGATGACATGATCTCCTTAATGCTTTGTTCAGATCTCTTGGGTCAATACATATTCTGATTTCGTCTGAGCCCTTTTTGTATGCTGCTACCATGGATGACATCCATTCAGTTGGTTCTGTGACTGGGCAAATCACACCTTGTTGCACCATTTTATCCAAATGAGCCTTAAATTTACCTTGAATCATTATCAGAACTCTTCTTGCTGGTCTAACTACTGGAGTGACCTCTGGGTCTAACTTCATGGAATACACAACTGGAAGTTTGCCTAATTTGTCATTGAAAACATCAGCATACTCTGAGAAAATGGCTTCAGAAAATTTAGAACTCAGAAATGCACTTACATGATGGACTTCTTTAGCAAAAGAAAGCAGATTCATTTTCAAACTACCTTTGAGACCCAATAAAGATTGCACTGGTCTTTGGACTACATAGAATAACAAGTTGTAACAGTTCTCGGCCAAATAACATGAAAGTATCACTGAACCTTTTGTTTGAATTTCTTCACCTCCATAAGCAACAGGTTTCGCACTACTAGCTACAGTGAGTTGTTAATTAGTTCTCACTTTAGCAAATGTGTCTGCTGATATAACATTACACTTTGAACCAGTGTCTACTTTAAGCTCTGTGGATCTTCCATTAATCCGGACAGTACAAAACACTTCTCCCCTTGTTAGTAAATTTCTGCATCAACTCTTTCATCAAGCACTGATACACCATCTACATAGAAAGCTGACTGCTTTGGCTCTACTTGATCAACTTGCTTTTTAATGTGACCTTTCTTTACAATTGTGTGAGGCTTACTTGATTTGCAAAACTTTTGGAAATGGTTCCATTTTTTACACTTGTGACATTGCTGACCAAATGCTAAGCACTTCTCTCTTTTAGCCTCATAATTTGCACCACAACTGTGACAGTTTACAATAAGGGGTTTTGCTGATTCATGCTTGTACTGCACTAAGTTGGACCAAATTCCTTTCTTAGAACTTACTGGAAAGCCACAAGTCTTCCCTGGAAACCCTGTGGCTGCCACATGCAGCCTGCTTTTGTTCACCACATGTTGCATGCTATCTGCATTTGTTCTGGAGCCAACTGAACCCATGCTCTTGTCACTCACAAGCAAACTAATGTGTTTTTCTGTCACCTCATGGATTTGACAAATCTCTATGTCTTTACTCAACATTAAATCACTGTCACAAAGTAAAATTTTCCTCACAGCAGCACTATTAATACCACACATAAGCCTGTCCTTTATCAACTCATCTTTTAAGTCACCAAACCAACACATTTTAGCTCTGTTTCTCCGGTCAGTTACATAAGCTGCAAATGTTTCCCCATGTTTTTGATCTCTCATGTAAAACAAATGCCTCCCTAATGTAATATTTGTCTAGGGGTTGCACATTTCTCTGAACTTGTGCGTCAAACACTCTCGGTCTTCTCTTGATTCAGCTTGTACAAAAATATGACGGTTTTCACCTTTTCCTTCATATACTACAGGTGCATGCACAAATGAACGCTCTCTTTCTATAGCCTCTGACCCAGCTAGGTTTAGCAAAATGAATGCCTTGGTGCATGCATGTCTATCTGCATAAGCTGCTTGTATAAAATGTTGTATTCTTGCTCAGATATTCTCCAATTCTATGCAGTATTCGGATCAAATACAAGTGGTAGGGGGTTTTCAAAATCCATCTGCCATATTAACATACCAGTGAAGGTTTTTGCAAATAAGCACAAACATACACACATGCACAAATGCCAGAAACTTATATCAGTAATTGTAACTTTGTCCAATGCCTTTGTGCTTCTGAATTTTATTTCTGTTGGGCTTTTTCAAACTATGCTAATGGAAAAATTCATAGTACCTCTGAATAACTGGACTTTGCGAAATAAACTGCTCAGGTGCTTTAACACTGTTGTAATATCATTTCTTTTTCTTTGCAAGAAATCACCTCTTATCAGTATAAGAAACATACCAAATAACTACATGATGCAAATAAACTGGACCTCACTTGCCCAAACTCAATAACATTTTGAAGTAATTATACTTTGCAAATAACTGCACACATCACACTGAAATGTCCCCAGAATAGCAGTACCTTGCTAGGCAACTCTTTACAGTACAAGAAACAATCTGTAATGGGGGCACTTTGTGAATAGACACACCCAGCATAAGAAACTTTTTGAAATGGCTATACTTTGTATTTAATGAAATAGTGGCACCTTGCACAAAATAAACTCGTTGAAATACATGCACAGTAGTAAGCACACACTGTAAGCACTTTTACACACATTGAGATACTTCGAATAACTTTATTTATGCCCTTGATACAATACGAAGTCATAGCAATGCCAAAACATAGCACTTGGCCAAAACACATGTAGTCGCCTTGCTTTATTTTTGCTTAATGTGCCCTTTATGCCCTTATTATATTCATTTTGCTCATTTAAGCCCTTTTTATGCCCAATGTACTTTTCTTGTGCTCGGTTTACTCTAAACATGCCCTGTTTTGCTTTGAACACACTCACTTTGCTTTAAACATGTTTGTTTTATCTTTAAACACGCTCGTTTTGCTTTCCTGTTAATCGTTTCATCAAATACCTTTATTTTAAACATTTCTTTTAGTTAACAAACTTTTTGTGCCTTCTGGTTGCTCAGTAATGTGGTGTTTGCCCTTGTAATGCCCCATTTTGTCTCTTTTATCAAATAAACAGTTTGTGTTATTTCTCATTACCCTTGATTCTTTTGTGTCTCTATTTGTGTTTGTTTCTCTTGGTTTTACCTTCATTGTCTTCTCTGCACCTCATGGCTCTGGATTGTTATTCTCTTCAATCCTGATTCTGACAACATGTCACTCTCTACTTTAGACACAATAGAAGAGTCTTTGTGGGTTCTGTTCAAGCAGCTTTATTTTATACAAACACATCACTATAGAAGTTTACTGACTGTAACTTAAGTAACTTATATACAAACTAACAACTGTGATCATGCATGTTCTCACTCTGGCTGCTCTTACAAAATGGCACTAGGGAGTGCACGTGTCTGAGATTTATAAGTGCACTTATAGCCTTGACATGCTTCTTAAAGGTACAGCACACATCACTTGCACTCTGATCTACAGGTACTATTTGATCAAGAGAGTATGCAATGATAAAGTCAATGAAATATTATCCATGTTTATTTGTAGTGGTATAAGTGTGCCACTTTATGACAGAGTAATTAATATGGGTTTATGAAGAGGGACTATAGTTTATTAAGATATATTTTGTGATTTATAGGAGGTCATGGATGGGATTCTGTAGTTAGTCAGAAAGTGGTACAAGTACTAACATATGAAAGAACTCAAGCTTATTGTCCTCATTAATAAGTTTAGATGTTATGTTTTCTCAGATAAGACAGACACACTGCCAACAAATTTACTCTTATTTATACTGTGGGCTTAAACAAGTAGCAGTCAAAGAAGCCATGTATGGAGGGAGTATTGTCCCTGTTCTGGATCTAGGTTTCAGTGGCAACATGAATATCTATGTTTTCCCAAGTTAGGAAAGCCTCAGGGGGGATATTTTCTTGATTATATTCATAGTAGAGAACAGCACTAAATTCATATTTACCAGAATGGAATTTACATTACTAGGCTAGTAGCCTGAGTAGACTGATATTGACTCAAAAAGGCACTGTGGCAATAGAAAACATTTTAGCCAGTAGTTGGAAGCATTGATGAGAGTGGTGCAAGTAATTTCTCGTGAACAGATGGAACTGTCTTTCATATCCCTATGGGCTGACACACACACCGGACTCCCTCAAAAAGACACCAATAACTTAACCAATTATTAAAGTGAATCATCTTTTGCTTATATTTTGGGGTCATTCTGGTGATGGTAGGATACTGTTCAAGGCTAGTTTCTTTCCAGCTTCAGGGCTGTCTCTCTACATATAAACTAAAGGGTGCATCTCAAGTCATTTACACCAACATAGATAAAGATCATGTCATATTCGTTCCTGAGGTGAAGGGACTTGAGATGCCCAGTAATATGGCAGATTCTATCACCATGGAAACAGATGACAGTTACCCTGTCTATGCTCAGCCTTATGACTAGTACATTGGTGAGCCAAACTGTGCAGTCATCTATAAAAAGTACATTACCATAGAAAATTAACTGCTTTTGTAACCTGAAGAGCTTAGCCAAACCATTCTGGTGACTTTCGTCTGTGGTGGTGATACAGGAGTACTTACAGTTTCATATGCTCTTGAGCACTGTGTTGCATATTCTGCAAACTCAATATGCTAAGTGCAGCACCTCCCAGATGTTGTAGGACTGATTTTCTGTCAAATGCAGGAGCAGCATTCAAGGCAGGTTGGTTGTATCACAGCCCAACACAATAGACTGACAGTGTCTGCAAACATAACAAGTTTAAAGCAGTCGGAAAGATCACACAGGCAATAAAAATGTGAATTTCTCTGTAAACAGAACCAACTAGACCAGTTTCAGATACAAAATTATCACTGTACAAAACAGAACTTTTAAATCAGCACTATCAAACTCTAATGAATAAAATAAGAGTAGAAAAGGTTACTTCCCATTTATTGCAGGACTAAACTGTTTTTCAGATGAATCCAGTTGCAGAACTCAAGGTTGGTGATTTGTACTGCAGCCCAGTACAGTAGAGAAGTTCAGCATTTCCTTTGGTTAGGTCTAACAATATATTCAGTGTCATTAAATATAACTGCAGAAATAACCCTCTAGCATATATCACCCTATAAAGTTCCCTCCTTTTCCTTTGCCTCCACTGAGTGTTCCTTGTCTGAGCTCACACCATTAAATAACATTTCCCATCTGATATCTACAGCCAGATCCCTATCAAATGATCGAAGTTTCAAAACTTCTAAATTCGCATGATCAAGATCATATCGTCGACGTTTTGAAATATCAAACATAAAAGAAAAAAAAACAAAAACTTTTTTCTTTAAATTTTTGTAGGGGGGCAAGCCCCGCCTGTGCCCATCACACCCCCTGCAAATTAAGTATACCAACTCCAAGATCGCATTACAGTGAGGAAAAGGGTAAATTTCCTGATCTGCACTGTATCATGATCTCCATTCAAAATGTTCGTTTCAGAACCTTGATCATATGGTCTCGATCATATGAATTTCAAAGTTTTGAAATGTCGATCATATGATAGGGATACCCACAACCTCCTAGCTTTATAAGCCTTCTTAACCTCTCTCTGACTACCTGAGTATAGTACAGATGCTTTGCACAGGTCCCACCTAAGCATCCTTCTCTTCCTTCTATTCAAGAAATGAAAGGTTCCTCATATCTGTAGTCAGTACAGACTAGCTTATATAAATTTCAACTTATATAAATTGATTAAGACTTTTTTTTGCATTTGTAAATCTGTAGTAAAAACTGCCAGAGTATTTTTATATTTATGTTGTTCCTTCAAGTCCCATTTCTTCACTTATTCTGTAACTGCATTTTTTTGCTTTGTACTCCTTTTATCATTCATTTAATGTTTGTACTTGTTTGAATTTACATGTTTTGAAACCAAAACTAGCTCTTTATACTCCTATTTATAAACTTAGAAACCTAAAACTTATCTAGACCTTTTATTTCTATAAAACTCACATGTATGTATTTCCTAGTTTAAGAGTCTGCTTACTTTATTTATCAGAGTTTTACTTGGTAAATATATATTTTTATGTCACTTCTCTGTATGTGTTTTTGTTTTTCTGGGTGCTTATGCCTCATGCCTGCTGAATAACAAGACTCATCCAATCAGAACTGAGCCTTTTGTTCCCTTGTTCTGGGTATCCCTAGCATGAAGATGAACATTGCCTGGAGGGTCTGTCACTTACGTAGCCATGATAATGACTTGTGTCTGTGCCTATACCATTCCTTTAGGAAACAGCCCACATCCCCTCTTTGAAGCACTCTAGCTTATCCACCAGAATGGGGCCCTGATGGGATGACACCAAGTTGCTCCTGAAGCATAGAACTACATGGAACGCCCCCCCCCCCCCCCCCCACCGGGCAGCTTTTTTCATGTTGGGCACACACTATGCAGGCATTTCTGTAGCCCTAACCATAGTCTTCAGTGACTGATGTGTGCTTCTATGTCACCACGGGGCATCCTTTGCTCTCTATCTGCACATGCATGGTCTTACACACATGAAAACATGGGCTGCCATCACCCTCTAAGAAATGCCAAGACAGTGCAAATCAGCTACCCAGAACCATCCCATCCCCACCACAGGATGAGAGAGCCTACATAAACTGTTCAGTACCCTCCTGCCACTCCCCCACCTTCTCTGGTGAAAGGTGTGGCAACCAGCATGGTACTGATGGGGTTAAAATCCCACCACTGCCACCAGCTCTGGCAGGCAGGTCAGGGACTGTAGGGATTTGAATTCCAACAACTGCCAACCAATGTCACACTGGATATGTGAGAGACAAAGGCTACAGTTCTTGAATCCAGTCCACTGCTCCAAATCTGATGTCCACCATATGGATGGTCTTTTAAATCACACTACTGGTGTCCAACAGGTTAAAGTAAAAAAGTGATCACAAATCTGATTCAGTATCCAAATGTAATCTGGCCTCAAGAATATAAATGGCATATGCACTGCTGCCCTGGATATGGGTTTCCAAAATCCACACTCAGACTTGGAATACACTCTGACCATGTACTGAAATGAGTCTTTGCTAAGCAACCTACTTTATTTTATTATCACTCTCTCTATGTCAACATCAATGTATTATAGTGCTCTTTATACACAGTAACTGCCTTTCAGATAAATTATTGTTTACACATACACACACACACACACACACACACACACACACACACACACACACACACACACACACACATTTTTTTCAGTTTACCACAGCTTTCATCCTGGCAAGGTAGTACTGCCACCACTTTAGAATACTGAATGCAGATAGTGCTGTAGCATACAAGGATAAGGCCTTGACTATAGCCCAGGTGACTTGATTTTGATTAGTGACTCAGGAATCCAAGTTTCTGGCTTGGGAGAATGGATGTCCTCATCCTGGAGAGAGGGTGTACATTTGATTGCACCTCGCAGTACATCCCCAGAGGGGGCTGGGTATGCACAGGTGGGTATTGAACATAGGAGGCAATGGCAGTAGCTGTCACCACAGAGGCAAAATGATACACTAGCACCTCCCTCCCCATTTTAGGTAGCTGCTGGGGAGGATTTCCATGCAGATCTATGCTCATGGACTTGGTACCGTCCCCACAGGTTATCATGGGTATTTGTGTGAGGAGTGAGGAAAAGTCAGGACATACACAAAAAATAACCCCCTCCTGGTAGCAGTATGGTACCGCATCAGGATCATCAGCCTCCTCACTAGCCCTAGATGTAAATCAGAGTTAGACTACGGGAGTTCAAGGTGGGTCTAGTAAACCTGCTGAATCAGCAGATGACATAGGGTAAGTCAGCGGTCTGTTGCAGTATCCCCCCAAAAAGGAAACAAAAAAGATTATTTTGCTAGAAACCCATTAGCTATCATGCTACTCTTGATTTTTAGGAAAATAAAGTAATAATAAGCACATGACAATAATACAGACAGCACTCTGGCTAATTAGATGCGGACACCAGATTTAGACAGCCTACAGTGTTAAATAATAGCCTCTCCTCAAATAATAAATGCTACACAAATAACAGTCACAAATCTTAAAAATGGACAAATAAAAATTTTACTCAGACCATAAGGAATTTTAAGATGGTGTTAATGCAAATTAAACATACAGAGGTATAACCAATTGCATAGACAGAGTATTCAACAAAATAAAATCCAGCTAGCTAAAGAAATACCCTAACTGACCCTAGCTTAAAGGGCACTGACTCCAGGGCCACTGTTCCCTCAGGAGGGGGCCAGCACTACGGTGTGACACAGTCATTGTGCCTTATTCTGCCCAGAGACATGCCTGAGAGACTTTACCAGAAATTTGCAAGGTATTTTCCTACTGGTAATCTTGCTCCCTACTACCTAGAAGTCTTGTTAATAATGTAGACAATGCATTAGTGACTAGCAGACTAGTTGCTAGCCACTAGCCACAGCATTAGTGGATAGTTCAGTATTATTAGTAACTGTAGACCTCTTGTATGGTTCACAGTGTTAGCTGCTCACACTCCCATAGTGGTCATTTGCTGATGCTAAGTGCTCACCAGTGTTCTCCACCCAAATCTGGTTGGACCAACCATCTGGTTTTGTGTACAGCTCAAGTAACTGTCTTGGAAGATTATAAGACCAAGCTTAATTTGACAACTGACAGAGATGTCCGATTTTCTTTTACTTCTCTTTCTGATATAGGATTTAAGACTGGTTCCTACTGAATACATTTACAAGAAATAACTGGAATAGTCAGCCTTAGACAGTTAACAACTCATTAAATAAATAAATAAAGATAAAATGTATTTATCTTTATTTGTTTAATAATTTATTAAATAAATAAAGGTAAGACTTCAGAAATATTTATATTTATAAAGTAGAGTGATAAGTGAGCAATGCCATTTCTAAGGAGAGACCTGAGATTATTACTGTTATTGTTAGGCATTCTGAAGAAGTTCAGTAGTTTTCAGTGATTATGTGGAAAAATATCAGCTGTAACAAGATATGAGAATTAGCCAATAATACAGAGCAAGTTCAAGTGATACTTGGAAGCCCATGAAGGAACAAAGGGGTAATATGAGATGAGATGAGACTATATAATGGAAGTTAGAAATTTTACTTGCTCTTTCACACTCTTTTTGCCCACCCCCATTCATCCAACAGGCAGTAAGCAGAGCCCCAGCTGAATCATCAGAAAAGTAATTCTTGGCATCCAATGACATCGGGCATAGGAGGCGAGTGCTGGGGACTTGTGTTTTATCAGGTGTCTCATTAAAAATGGGTCTGCGTCTTAGTAACATGATCTGCTTTGTGCTGTCTGCAGCATGCAGCAGAATACCCAAATTACATTAACTTAATTAAAGTAGAATACTTAAAGTACAAAGATTTATTATTGTTTTATTAATTTAAAGGTCTGTCAACCAAGGCAGAGCACTGATACACCTAGACCCTTGTGAGTATTATAAACATTAATTAACATCAATGCAACAATGGTAATGTAAAAGCAAGAAGAGAGGTATTAAATTAGAATAATATGTAATACAAATGAACATAATCATACATAGACATGATACAACATCATATAGTGCAATCTCTCTATCAAGAAAATAATAGACAATGAAAAAAGGTTTTACAGTATGTACAACTGTTGGGCATGGGTTATGAATGAAAGAATGGCGCAAGTCAAATGACGGGAAAAATGGAAAGGGGGGGACAGAAAAGAAAGAAAATAAATACATATAGAAGTGGGGGGGCAAGGGGGAAGTACCCAGCTGTTCCTTGCCGTGGTTCAGAAGATCCAGACATTACAATATGAATTTGTGAACATGCTTACTGATAAGCTAAGGTTCATCCACCTGATGAAGCAACATGTAGACAAAGGTCCTCATTGGCTTATACTGTGCCTGAGTGATTTAATCAGACACAGAGAAGAACTACAGGAGATGTTGGATCTGGGTGCAAACTCAGAATTCAGTAGTTTACATTTCCTGTAACATATCTTATGACACAATATAAGCTAATAAATAAACATATTGTTTTATTTTTACTACTCAGTAGTAGCATATATTCTTGATACCTTATCTGAAATAGTCTTAATTCCGGGAAGCCCACAGTTTGAGAGAGGGTTGGGGTGGTAAGAGGGATTTCAGCTGAGGAGCCCCATGAAAAATATTCCACATTGGTCCTCATAATTGCTAATGTTGATCTTATCTGAGCCGTCATCTATGATAAGTACTAGAATAATACACAGAGAGATGAAAAATAGCAGACTTGAATAGATGTAATCACCCCTATGTCTTCCAGCAAGGCTAACTGATTAAACTGGGTCAGACTCAAAATGTACATCCTAGTTTATTTTTCCCTTCAGAAACTAGAGTTATAACCAAACAGATTCCTCAGGATTCAAAAATATAATATCAATAAAAAAATCATATATCTATTAATTGTTTCATAAATTAACTGCTCCTATTCTCAGTTTTGAGTTCAGAAGTTTTTTATTCAGTTTAAGAACTGCAAATACAACCAAGCAAGCAAGAAATCAATCATTTTGTTTGAAACTGCTTTTCACGCAGTTAACACATAATGAAGTTAACAGCTTTTAATGACAGTTTTTTCCACGTTACATAAAACAGCATTACAAATACAATTTTTCTGTTGCTTTAGGGACAGCTTATTCATGTAACTTCACACTGCTGTTTCCTGTTGCACAGTACACAAAATTTAAATGTAGCCTACAAATATGTTATTGCCTGAATTAAAACAAGAAGCAAAATATAGACAGCACCTTTTAGGACAGTTTTCTCTGCCCTGTTCTCACAGTAGGTAGTCTGCAGTAGGTACACAGTAGATAGAGCGAGGAAAAACGACACAAAGCATAGCAGAAGAACAAACAATGGTGACTCATGACATGGCTGTACAGTATTATTATGCAGGACAATGGCCCTAGGAAAGAAGATGGATTACTTCAGGCAGTAAAGCATGAAGGGACAATAGAATTTAATATCACAAGGACATGTGACAATAGCAAAAGGGAAGATTTGAAAGTGGCAATGAAGAAGTGGTTTAAAAATGGTAGAGATGAGAGTGAAGGAGACCATAAGGACAGCATCAAATGTGTGGTAATATGGATGACAGAGGAATAGTACTTCACAAAGGAGGCAAGAGTTAGAACCTCAGATAAGCATCCTGGTACCCAAGGTGGAGGATAAGTGGGTTGCTGGCAGATTACAGTACAGAGTCTCCAGGCATGTAAAGTGGAGAAGAATCAGAATCTAGGGGAAAAATGAAAGAGCAATGTATTCTTTTAGGATCAGAGTCTGTCTGAGTTCCAGGATGGAGTAGGAGATGATTGAGTACAAGGGACATGATGATTTTAACTAGCTGTTGTAATCCTACACCAAAAAATAATAGAATTATTTATGCATTCCCAGTTAAGGAAGCTGAGGTGGTCTCCTATGCCCAAGGTGAATTGGTATGCATCCAGCAGTGATTTATACTGCTAGTCAACTTGTTGTTAACAGTGGATATGGAAAATTAAAAATTTTAAAACAAAGTTGATTGTGTGATATTTCAGGGATTGGCTTATACTGAATTGGCAGAGGGGGTCAGAGAAGAATTAAGAGAAAATGAGAGATAGACAGAGAGAGATGAAGTGAGCAGAGTATGAGAAATGGTCAGGAGCAGGGTATTTAGTGCCATAAATAAGGCATTCTGCTTGTTTAGTATTGCAATCAGATGTTTTGAGTTAACACTGGGGCCTTTGCTTTGGATAAGCATGAACAATTGGTTTTGTTAAAATTAATCTTTTGAGGTATGGCAAGTCCTAAAGTTGTCTCCATTTACTATCCTTCTTTGGATCCACCAAAAATTATATCTATATCTATATATATCTATACATATCTATCTATACATATATATATATATATATATATATATATACACACATATGCACATACATTATACACACACACACAGACACACACACACACACACACACACTCACACACTCACACACACACATATATATCTATATACATATATATATATATATATATATACGCACACACACACACACACACACACACACACACACACACACACACACACACACACACACACACACACACACACGTGTATATATATTCCAAAGGTGGAAACTCCACAGAACTCACAAACTACAGACCAACTGCTATCCTTTCACCCCGCTCTAAAATACATAAGAAATGCATTCACTCCCAACTTCTACATCACCTCCTATCAAACAGCCTCCTATCCCATACTCAACATGGTTTTCGCCCCCACCACTGTACTACAACTGCTCTTCTAAGTTTTCCTTACACCATAAATCATTACAAAAACCAAAACAAACTTGTTTCTGCTATCTTTCTTGATCTATCTAAAGCCTTTGACACAATCCCACACCAGAAATTATTATCAGAGCTAGGCACTTTGAATATCAGTCACTCTACCCTATCATGGTTCCATAGTTACCTAACAAATCGCCAACAAGCTGTCAGGTGGAAACAAGAACTATCATCTCTACTCCCTGTTAATACTGGAGTCCCACAAGGTTCCATATTAGGATTAATATATAAGTATTTTTAATATATTCACCAATCAGTTATATAAATTTACTCCTCTAGCCTCAGTTATTCAATATGCTGATGATTTGACCTGTATATGTAATGCATCCTCCTTTTCACAGCTACAGGAAATCACACAACAATCCTTTCTACAAGTTGAATCATGGCTAAACAAATCTAATTTTATTATGAACCTTAACAAAACCAAGCTTATGCTTTTTCTCCCCACCAAATCATCCATATCTCCTACCTCTTTCCACATACATTCCTCTAACAACACACACATAAATGCCACCTCTCAAACTAAGCTATGGATGTTATCATTGATATTTGATATTCACATATCTCAATCCATCAAAAAAGCACATATCAGACTTGGCTCCCTTTACCGCATTAAGACATTTCTTACTAACCAAGCCAGATTAGATATCTCCAGAAGTCTCCTCCTATCTACTCTGTTCTATGCTTCTCCTATCTTTACCACACTTAGCAAAACTGAACTTTCCAAACTTGAACCTGCTTTAACAAAATAGCCAAATTTGCCACTAACTCCCAACACAGGTCGCACCATTGTTCCTCCTTACAACAATTAAAGTGGTTAGAATTTATCCAACATCTGATCTATAACCAACTCATTTTTACTCACAAATTAGTATATCATCCAGATAATATCCCTTCCTTCCAACAACGTCTCCAACCATATGTAACTACTCACCAACTCTGTTCTATTGACAAAACCCTCCTGCAAGTCTCCAAAAGCAAAAACAAGGCTGGAGACTCCCTCTGTTCCCACTGCATTTCAAAAATGTGGAACAACATTCCCCAACACATTTTAAACATCACAGACAAAACTCAATTTAAGAAACACAAAACCAAGAACCAACAGGAAACTTATCAAAATTCCAAAAAAACACTGACAGTCCTGTACTCAAAAACTTTTATTCGGAAAACCACAACAGTTAGGCGCTTTTGTCAGCAACCAAAAGCTGACTTCATCAGAAATGTAATGAGTTTGTTGTTATAATTCTGCAAAGCAGCCCACTGCTGGGTCATTATTTCCAAATTAAATGGAAATAATGACCCATTAGGGGGCTGCTTTGCAGAATTATAACAACAAACTCGTTAAATTTCTGATGAAGTCAGCTTTTGGTTACTGACGAAAGCGCTTAACTGTTGTGGTTTCCCGAATAAAAGTTTTTGAGTACGGGACTATCAGCGTTTTTTTTGGAATTTTGATCAATTTAAGAAACGCTTAAAAGACTATCTATTTAGCAAAGGATCTGCTCCTGTATCAGCCCTTGCTAATATCCCCTTATATATCTTCTTATCTAACCTGTGAATCTATGCTTTCATTTCTTATGTATTCCCTTCCTCTAACTCCTTCCTCTTCTTTCTCTATTTATACAATTCTAATCTTTTCCCTAAAATAACATCTATGTAATAGAAAACAATTCTTGCCCCCATTAACATAATTTTTATGATGTCTATTTCTCACTGTACTAGGTCCTAGTCTACCATGGTCATATATAACAGATAAAACTTGAAATAAAAAAGTGTGCTCCCTTCCTAACTCGAGTGTGTTTTGCAAGTGCACTAAACAGTTCACCTCTCCTTTTACAAAAATCATGATCCTGAATCCTGTCTCTTAGTCTCCTGTTTGTCTTGCCAACATAAAAACAAAAACATTTGACACAGTGTGCAACATAAACCAAGTTAACCGTATTACAATCAGCTGATGGACGTAACTCCCAGAGTTTCCCTGTGACAGGATGTTTAAAAAATCTGGATTCATCCACATGTGAACAATATGGACAAGATCTACTCTTTTGTGTCCCTCCCATAGGTGTAGATGCTGTTTGTGCAAGCTTAGGATAACATAGCATCTGTCTCAAGTTCTTCCTGTTCTTATAAACAAATTTGGGAGAAGGACCTACTACCGTACTTGTTTTGTCATCCACTAACAACACAGACCAATTCTTATGTATTATTTGTTTTACCAAATCAATATCTTGAGTAAAAGAAAGGATTAAAGGAAGGTGAGGTGACCTCTGAGATGAACAATTGTTCAAAGTCAACTGTTCAGAATAATAGGGTCTCCCCCGTGCAGAGCGTTCTCTACGAACGTTCCTAAACACTTGGTCAGTCTCATCAGTTGAATAACCCCTGTGCATAAAGGCATCTTTGAGGTAGTCCAGCTCACAAGAAAAACTTGCTTCATCACCTGACAGGCGAGACACCCTCATACCCTGTCCTAATACGACATTAGAAAAAATATGGTGTGGGTGCATACTCCCTCGGTGTAAGAAGGCCATTGTATAACAATCCTTCCTATTTCTATTTAAGGGGAAAAGTAATGTAGAATTCACTTGACTCTGCAATGAAAGGGCTGGTATCTTCTTTGCAGTTCTACTTATTGTTGTTTCGCACCTTATCTCTACTGTTGTGGACCTGATTTCTTTCTGTACATCAGTGGGTCTCACATTAGGTGGAAAATATTTGGCATATATTATAAAAGAGGAATGAAATGGTCGCTTGGCAGTAGCTATTCTTCTCCCCACTGATTTTTAATTCAAAGACTTCTTCATTTGAATACCCAGACAATGTTTATGAATTCCTTACAGCATCTAAAATCACTGGCTTAATGCTCTCTGAGAAGAAATGGGTCCAAAAGTAGATAATCTTCCCCATTATAGGTACTGCAGTTGCTGTTGATCTCATGAAAGTATATTTAGCTGCATGGCTGCTCACTCCAAGACAAGGAAATATTGACTGTGTCCACTGCTTGCTCCAAAATGGATCACTTGTACTGAATTATGATAGTCAAGTAAATAGAACCCTGGGTGCTGAGTTAGAAGAAGTATGAAATCTCTTAAAATGTACTATATTCCTAGATTCTTAAGTAGCAGGGTTGCAGTGGCAGGTTTTTTCTTCTAGACCTGTAAAGATGTAAGTAAAATGCTTTAGACGTACCTTTAAGTTTCAATAAAATATGTGTATTTTCAAAAGAGATCTATACAACCTGTCTGCCTTTTAAGAGGCAGCTGTTGTAAATTTACTTACCAGATTGGTAATGTCCTGTTAACAGTTATAACATAAAAGGAAACACAACATTGCTACTCTTCTAAATTTTATAAGTTTGTAGAAAATTATGTTAATGGAGAATATTTTTTTTAATTTATTTTATTGAGGCTTTGTTGACTAGTTTCAGGGGGAGACCTGAGGTGGTATTTATAATACTAGGGGAAATTTGGCCAGGGCACTGAGGAACTTCCCTTACTCGATAGAGAATTGGATTTGCAGAAGTAAATACATGTTCATGTCCTGTTCCTGGCCCAGTGTTGGCTGGCAGGATGGTACATGGCATGGAGAGAGAAAGAGATGGAAGGAGTAGCAGTGAATGCCAGCTCACAGGGTGATGTATGTGTAAATTCAGAGGTTGCTTTTCAAGAAAATCTGTTTGCAGAATCAGAGGAGGCAGTGAAGGAAGAATGTTTCGTTACAACCCTCCAGTTGGGTGGCTTGTGGGATGATACACTACAGGAGATGTTAAACCAGAGTGAACCAGAAAATGGATGAGATTGTTCCAGGGGAGAGACAATGGAGAAAATTCAAGAGGAAGAATTGGAGGTAATCCAAAAAAGAGATGCTACACAGAAAAAAATAACATATGCCAAGACAGTCAAAAGCAGCTGTGAGCAAAAAGAAAAAAGAGATGACAGAATAAAAAAGAAATTTATGGTGGGGATACAAAGTAAGAAGAAGAACAAAATACACAGGTAAGAGGTATGGGACACTATAATTTTACCATTGGGTACGAAAGTCCAAGATGTTAGAACTTTTATTTTGATAAATAAAGGGACATATTGTGACATTATTTTTGAGACTGCTCATAGACTGGAAACATTTTTATGTGAGTCTGAAAGAGACAAAATGATAATCCTTGGAATACTTATGTAGTAAAAGTGTGTTTCTGAAAAATGAAAAAAAAATACATATACAGTTTTGAACCGAAGTAGAAAGAGATATTTTGAAAAGACATTTAAAAGCTGTGATGGATATTTCAAAAGTTTATGACAATAGGGGGTTGTGGACTGAAGGATGGGATTGCAATGTTGTTCTGAAAATGGAAATGGAAAACAAATGTGCACATTCCAAGTGTGATAAATGTTGCATAGTAAGAGGGGTGTGGTGAAATATTGGGGACAAGAAAAAAACATGTTTTATGTGGGAAAGAAGGACATCTGGTAAATAATTGTGATAAAAAAGAAATGCTATATATGTGGGAAAAAATATCATGATGCAAAAAATGTTATAAATGCAAACAAACTGGGTATTTATGGATGGACTGTGAAAAAGAACCTAATGATAGTGAAAAGGGGGGAGGATGTAAAAGAAAATGAAAAATAACTGGAAAATGACACAAGATAATTTAGAAAAAGAAAATGATAAAAAAGCAGGACAAGAAGATGGACAGGAGATAGAGAAATATTCAGAAATCAGTGATTAAGAAAATAGAAAATAAAAAGTAGTGAAAGGAAAAAATAATTCTATCAGAAGAGTGAATGATGGGATAAGGAAGTGTAAGGAAATAAATTAGATAAAAGAAAGGAAATGGGTAATAATGTAAATTGAAAAGGGTAAATGGAGGGGGCGTGGCTAGGATGCTGAACTGATAGCTGCACTTCATTTTAGCTCTCTTACCTCAATACAATTCCTGACAGGAATTTTACAAAATAATATTTAATTTGAAGACATTTTTATTACTAACTTATTTCTAATAACTCTGAGCATCTATAAGAAAAATTTTATTGTCAGAACTTGAATAATTCCTGTCAAATTAATTACTGGAAAATCAGCACCAATATCAGCTTTACAGCATGAGTCATCTAAGGAATACAGCACAAGACTCTTCTCTCAAAAAAGACCTGCAGTCTCTCATTACAAATATACAGGAACTTACAATAAAATCGACAAGATGGACAATAAAATAGATACTTTTAAAGAAAAGTGCTCACAACAACTGGAACAGCTTCAAGAAATGTTTACACAGCAGAAAGGACAGATATCACTTATTGAACAGTCATTAAGTGACATTGACACTAGAGTCCAAATAGAAGAACAACAGACTGAATTCTTACTTCAACAGAATACATATTTACTAGAAAAGCTTGATGATATGGAAAACCGAACAAGAAGAAATAATATTAGAATATATGGTCTACCAGAAAAATCTGAAGGGGACAATATGATAAACTTTCTTACCACCTGGATACCAGATGTAACAAAAATACCTGAAGCTCTTTCATATGGTATAGAACGGGCATAGATCACTAGCAGCTTCTGGAAATGCTTCTTCTCCGGTAAGAACAAGCCGAGATCTATAATTGTGAGACTTTTTTCTACACAAGATAAAGATCTTATATTAAGAAATGCTTGGGCAAATTCTCCCATCAAATACAATGATTCATTAATAAGATTTGACAATGATTATTCTACAAAGGTGGTTTCAAAAGAAAATAATTTCTACCAATAAAAAACCTTGAAGAAAAAGCAACTGAAAGTCCATCTTTTATTTCCAGCAAGACTGAAAGTTTTTCTACCAAATGGAATAAAAATCTTTGAAAGATTCAGCAATAAAATACCTTACCAACAACAACATCCTAACACATGAAGAATCTATGGACTGGACAATAAGTACACCGAAGAGAAATGCTGAAGTAAATAATTGGAAAACCGTTGAGCAAAAGAAAAAAAAACTAAAGGACAAATAATCTTACATATGTTATATTCTGTAAAAATCTAAATAATAATACTAACAACAAAAGAAAAGTTCTTACTGTCTTCAAGTTACACCAAAACAGGTACTGTTTTCAATTATATTTTAAATGTCAAAATTAGCATAAATGTAAATACATTTATCTCAAATCACATCAATATACTAAGCATAATTTAAACATTACTCTATTTTTCATTATTATCCATCTATTATTTTCATATTCTTAATCAGAGTAATCAATGCATAATAATGTTCCCAAATAGTTTATTTATTTATTTATTTTCTCTCTTTGTGTTTTGTTGTTTTTATTTTTCTCTTCTTTTTATTAAATCTTCATTAACTAATAATATTTTAATCAGTATATGGTTATATTGCTTAATAGGTATAGTAATGGCTGCTATATAACTTATTATCAGTTACATCCCTGATAGTATTACTTTTTATAAGTTAAAAGTGTCCCTGTTTGGATAAACGCTAATGCTGGGCAGAAATGTGTTGCTTTTGAAATGAAGTATTTCAGTTAGGATGTATCATAAGACTACTTTAAATAATCTTAAAAGATGTTCTGCCTTTGACCCATATGCACATACTGATATAGTCCAGTGAAAAAATATGTTTTAAGTGATATTTGAGGCTATAAGTCATGTGTGTTGTGGCTCCAGACATCCAGAGTTGAAAGATGCTTGTGACTAGCTTAGATATCCTGTTGTCTTTTCTTTTGTAGAGAAATAAGGCATAGCATGTTTAAAATGCAAAGTTTGACAGTTGTGAACACTACTCCGTAAACTAGAGTGCTTGCATGCACACTACATGAGTTTGTCACCAAATAAGAGGAGGGAAAATAAAAAAGAAAAAACACATACCTTTTCCCCACTTGGTTCTCGAGACAATTTAACAGCCACAAACATCACTAGAAACTTGAGTTACTTATTGCTTGTCGCATTTACTTGTGTACGCCATCCCCTGACTCTTTCTAATTGACGTCTAGTCAGAAAATAAGCTAGGTTCACATTTAAAGATACAGAAACCTAAATTCCTTCTAAGGAAACATAAATAATATAAAAGGTTCATATAAATATACACAGATATTTATTTTGAAGCACTTTCAGTTTATGGCTACTGATGTCTTCTAGCACCTTGATAGATAAGGACATATATCTGCTTGTCTTTCTATCAGTTTAGATTTCCAGACATTTTAGCTATCCCTTACTATGTTTTATACAGCAGAGTTTAAAAAGCAGAAATTAATCATCAGCGAATAAAATCACTGCTGTTTTACAAATTCTCTAAAGAAACTAGTAAATGTCAAGCAACTGACAGGTTTGTTTTGGGGAGGGTTGCCATTTCCCACGCTGGTGCTCCTGCAGAATACTACTGATGTCCTGCTGCCAAGGTATGCCCTCGGGTGGGCAGGTGGGATGCAACAAGAAGGTTGGATGTGCATTTGGCAAATCAAACATTTAGATGGCGTTATGGTATACTAGATGGAGAAAGTGGAAGCAATGATTGTATAGGCCACTATAATGAGTAACATAACAACAGTGGATTTGACCCGGTGTGTCAATTATACAATGTTTATATTCCATGTGGCTTTGGGCTTTGTCGAAGCATCTGTGTTCTACACACATATTGTGTTGGATCTGATTTGAGTGGAAGGGGGAGAGGCTTAGCCCACACCCTAATTTGTTACTGGGTTGCCATGCATTAAGGGCATGCATTGTGGCAGGTACTCAACGGGCTATCCATCCTTAGATGGCTCATGCTGTTCCCGTTTGCTCATCTGAATGGTGACTGCGGCTGTGCTCTTCTTGTTATGTTGCCTGGCTTTGGCTTCACCCTTCTTATAATATTGTCTGGCTTTTTACATTATCAAGAATGACACAATACTAGTGTATGCGGGTATATCATGTTACTGTTAGTGTGGACAAGGATGCTTGACAATGCAACTATGATTCTTGGACCTTTCTGCAGACGGGTGTGTTGTCTGGCAGTTGAGAGCCTGGTTGTTCCTGATCAGCGGACCTGTATTTTTGTGTTTCAATGTGACTGCATGAAAGGATGCCAGTATTGGTCTGCAAGTTTGGTGGGCAGTAGATTCGTTGGGGATTGATTTGAGGAGACACTTGTATTATGGCTGGGGCACTTGACATTTGATAAATGTATCCTCTCAATGATGCGTTCTGTCTGGTCATTTGCTGTAAAACAGCTTTTCTGAGAAATATTGTTGTGGTGCCAGTTAATGATTTGGATTAAATGTTTCTATATACAGTCGTGAAGCAATTGCCAGGATAAAATGGTACTCTTGCAGTGCATGGATCATCGTGGCTGTCCTCCGATGTTGGAGGAAAAACAAGCTTCTTGGACACCTTTTTGACGTGGTAAAGGTGTTACCCCATGGTTTGAATATGTTTTGTCTCTTTGCTGCAAAATGGGTTGGGAATTTTGGCCTGTAATATTTTCGTACATGGTGGTTTGAATCTTGGCAGCTTCCATTGTTTTGATGTGTTCTCCAGTATACTTTTGTTCAGTCATAGGATTGAATTACTGGTGTTGAGTAGGTCAGGATTGTATCTCCAGCACTTGTTGTCAGCAGATAGACTCACTGGTTGGGTGTCAGTCTAAGCTGTGGGAGTTGATGTGTGATATACATAGATGTTTGCTTTGAGGGTGTGGTCAAGTGCGCTGCAGTTTTACCTCTGTACTGTGTCAGTTTTCATTGTGCAGGGTCCCTCTGAGGGTTGATGGAAGTGTTGGCAACAAGACACTCAATCAGGTAACAACATTATGAGTGGTCTCTTGGATAAGGGAGCTGTCTAAATTGTGATCTTGTTGTCTCCAGCCATGGGAATTGTCATTGAAAAGCTGAAAAATGCAATCAGAGGAACATATTTAATGTCTACTAAAGAAATATTAATATACTTATACATTGTATCGCATTTCAGTTTATGTTAAACATGAAATATGATGTGGTTTCAGAACTATTCATGTTTTTATTCCAATATGACTTTGCAAATATTAATTTAAACACTGATTTCGGACTTGAGTAGTCTAAAACAATTGCACAACAATGGTACTGTATTATACAGTAATGTCAGTAAATAGTTTTCAACAGATGTATGAAATATACAGTTATAGATTTTAACATGATGTTTATTAATACCCTAAATTATTTTGAAATCATACTACCTTAATCTAAATATTTGTACCTTTTTGAAACCTGCTTAGAAGTAAGTATTATTGAATTACAATAAGATGAGTAAAGAATATATGTATATATTTTAGCTGATTAGATTATCTTAATATATTATTCAATTATCTTTATTTAAAACTAAGAGGATAAGAGAAACTGATCCAAATATTATTTGTGAGGGTAGAAAGTTTGTTTGGTTAGATTCACTAACCAAGCGAAGAGGTATATTACCTCATAGCAATAGGGAATGTTTTTAAGGTTAAGAATTACAAGTTTGGAAGTTCTTTGTTTTTTTTTATTCTATCACTTTGGTGTCACTCAGAAACATGCAAAATCAAACAAGAAAAACTTTTTGAATTCTGTATCCAAGATGGAACTAAGAATAAACAATATTTACATAAACTTACACATAAAACAAACTCAAAACTAGGAAATGAAATGTTTATCCATAAATGTTAATGGTCTAAATAATAGTAATAAAAGGAGAAGCCTATTCAAGTACATAAACTTACATAAACCACAAATAGTCTTTTTACAAGAGACACACTTATTAGATAGAGATATAAACAACTTAAATATTAATAATTACACAGTACTAATAAACTCTCAATACAAAACAAAAAAAGAGGAGTAGCTATACTACTTGGCAACTCAACTATAACACCTAAAATAATTACTACTCATCAAGATACATCAGGTATGTTTTGTCTAGTTTCAATAGAGTTAAATAAGAGAATCTATACGTTAGTAAATCTATATTGGATCCCAGGACTAGGATTAAAAACAGTTAAACAGCATTTTGAAGAGATAATTCATTTAACTAAGGGTAGCCTGATATTGGCAGGAGACTTCAACTGTATAATGAATGAAAAAGATACAGATTCTAAATCCAAAAGAAGAAAACAACCCATCTCTAAAGCACTATCAAAATTTATAGATACATTGTATTTAAAAGATATAAATGAATTTGCAGAACCAGACTCACTAATCTTCACATTTTATTCTCATAGATATAAAACTAACTCTAGAATTGATAGAATATATGTTGCCAATGACCTAATAACAAAAATTGACAAAGTCAAAATCATAAATTGTCCTTTATCTGATCATAATGCCATAGTCTTTGAGATAGAGCTTACACCATTTTATTCAAATCCCATTACTAGGATACCTTCCTATATCACAAAATTGAGAGATTTCAAAGAATTTTATGAAGAAACAATCAAAAACTTTCTAGAAATAAATTACACAGAAGATATTTCAGAAATATATGTCTGGGATTCATTAAAAGCAGTTACATATGGGAAGATATTATCCTGGTACATAAATAAAAGGAAGTTATGGAATAAAGATATGCTAGACTTACAAAACAAAGCAGATAAATTGAAACTGGAAATACAAAGGGTAATGCTACTCAAGTTCAAGAACTTACACAAATCAATAAGAAGTATACAGAATTGCTACACCATAAGATTATGATTAACTTAGAAAAGATAAAATAAACTCATACTCTACTAATTCAGCACACCTGAGATACTTAACTAATAGAACAAAAAAATAATTAAATCTAAGCAAATAAAAGAAATATTTATTCCCAATACTAACAAAAGAGTTACGGAACTAAATGATATTTTAGAAGCATTCAGACTCCAATTTAACATTGATAATTCCATAAATACTCAAGATACACCTACTAAGGATATAAAAAATACTTAGAAAACAATATTCATATTAAATTAACACAAGAACAAAGAGACATTATAAACAAACCAATCAATATGACAGAATTAAAATCACAAATTAAAAAGCTCAAGACAAATAAAGCACCTGGCCCAGACAATATGCTACCAGAAATGTATAAATTAATACCCAATCAAGCCATATCTTTATTATTAAAAGTATATGATATAGCCAATAAAGATTTGAATATACCACCCTCTTGGAAATATTCATTGATATCCCCAATTATCAAACCAGATAAAGATGAGAAACAGTGTTCCTCATATAGGCCAATATCATTACTCAATATAGACTACAAGATGTTTATGGCTATATACGCAGATAGGATCAAACACTTTCTTCCTTTCTTAATTCACAAAGATCAAACAGGTTTTATTAAAGGAAGAAATACTTCAGATAATATTAAAAGAATACTAACATTAATAGATTATAGCAAACATAAAGTCCTAAATTTAAATGTAATCTCATTAGATATTAATAAAGCTTTTGATTGGGTTAATTGGAACTTTCTTTCACTAGTTTTAAAAGAATATAACTTTCCTTCTAATTTTAATAATCTTATCCAAATACTATATGAAAAATCTACTGCATATGTTAAACTGGGATCATATAGATCAGGCCCTATAACAATAAAAAAGGGAACTAAACAAGGTTGCCCTTTATCACCATTGTTATTTGCATTACTCATAGAACCCTTTGCAAATCAAATCAGATCAAACAATAACATAAAGGGCATTTGTATTAATAAAATGTTAAACCTTAAAATCCAACTCTTTGCTGATGACATACTATTAACTCTCTCAGATGCAAATGAGTCTTTGAATGCTCTATTTAACTCCATGAATAAATTTCAAAATATTTCAGGCTTAAAATTTAATGAAAACAAAACTAAAATTATGCCCTGTAATTGTAAAAAAAGAAATAATATAAACAAAAGATTTTCCAAATATATAGTAACAGGAAGTAAATTATTATATCTGGGAATAAATCTACTCAATGAATTAACAGATTCTCTAATGTTTAACTATAATAAAATACTAGACAAAATAGAACAAACAATTGGTTACTGGAATAAATATATCTTTTCAACAGCAGACAGATTATATCTTATTAAAATAATCATATTTCCCAAAATATTATACTTAATACAAAATTGTTCATTGCCACCTCCCAAATATATTATTCAAAGATACAATAAACTAATTTTAAATTTTCTATGGTTTCCAAATAAACCCCGTATAGCCTTAAATAAACATCTGCCAGATTGGGAAGATGGTGGAATTAATTTACCGGATATTGATTTATATATTACTTCATCTGTTATTAAAAACATAACACTATGGTTAAATAATTCATACACACCTATATGGAAACAAGCCCATGAGCAGATTTACATAGAAATTAATTATAATCACATACAAGACAACTTAACAGTAATACCATCACCCCTTATATGGATGTTAAAAGATTATTTTTTAGGGAAAAGGAATAATATTAATAAATTGCCATCAAACTATGTAAGTTCTACACTTTCAGTGTTCAGAACATATATAAACAAAATACCAAATATTAATTCTTGGATTTTTCTTATTTTCCCTATAGCTTTTACACCAAATATTCTAGATACATTCCAAATATCTAAAATAAATATACTTAAAGAAGAAACATTACTCTTTTGGCATCAACTTATAGAGAAAGGGAAAATTCTAACAAAGGAACAGATAATTTATAATTATAATATAAATAAAGACAATTGGCTGTTTTACAAAATCTAAGGCATTTTCTTATAAATAAAATAGAACAAATGCAACCTTCAGTTAGACATGAAGCTCCAAAACTCATTGAATACCTTATTCTTATCACAAAACAGCCTTATCAGGGTACAGGCTATTTGTCTAATATCTATAAAATTGTTAAAAAAACAAAAAACTATCATGAAAAATCATACTGGGATTATTATACTTTAATAAACAACCATCCTCCAGTTAAAGAAGAAAAAAGTAATATTCTAAAATCTTCCAAATTTTCTACATTATCAAAATACTGGCAATTATTCACTTGGAGATATCTACACAGAAGTTTCTATACACCACATAGGTTAGCCAAAATGTATTCTATTGAAGATCAATGTTGGAGATGCCATATCAAGATAAAAGCAGATTGGCAGCATGTTTTTTTATGAATGTATATGTCTCAATATGTACTGGAAATCCATTAATTATTTTTTTCAGACTGTTTATAATGATAATTTTCAATTAACAAAGTCTTTAATTTTATTCAACTCTCCTATTCCAAACTGTGTACCAAAAAAAGACATTAAAATCCTATGGTCACTATTGGCAATTTCACGTAAAATCATAACTATACAATGGAAAAATGAGGCTTCGCCTACGTTCAAGGAATTTGAGACTTTAACAACAACAGTTGCTCACATGGAAATATTAACAGTGAAGAACAGAACTAAAAGATCTACTTCTTACAATTACTCTTGGATGAAAGTACTGGAAATACTTCAAAATATCGAAGAAGATATATCATCTTATGTTTCTAACTCTATATAATATAGAATTTCAATGTTATTTGCATAGACACCAATGTAAATAGTTATATAATGGTTTGAAGTTAGTAATGTTTTAGAATTGTAAATATGTTATTTATCTTTATTTCATGTAATGTTTAAGACATCTTATTTGAAATAATAAAAAAAAATATTTAGTGAAAAGGGTAAATGATTTCCTTTAAATTAAGGAAAAGAGAGCATAATAGTTTAAGAATTCTTCTTATAGGTTCATAGGTTCATACTAGGCTATCTGCTTAGGGCATTTATAAGCCTAGCCAGAGTGTGTTTGGCTTTCGCCACCCATTTTAAATGAATTTTGCTATGCCCTTTTTCGAGGTTAGTATACTGTGCCTCTGTCTAACAGTGACACAGAAGTGATACCCGGGGTAAACCTACGATCTCCCATCCACTCATCAAGATTCCTCTTGAAGAGAGTCAATGAGGGACTCTGCCTAACCTGGACTGGGATTTTATTCCAGAGTGAAGGGAGCCTCTGGGTTATGAATCTGTCCCTCCAGCATGTCCTATTTATTTCAGTGCTGAGGTTCAAGTCTCTCGAGCGCGTAGCTCGATGGGATTTGGATTTTCTGAGGTGCAGCATGTCCATTAATTCCGGGCTGGACATGGCTTTATACGTCAGGCAGAGATCGCCTCTGAGCAGGCGGTATGCCACCGAGTAGAGCTGGAGTTTCTTTAACTGGGCAGCATATGGCATCTGTTTGAGCCCTTTGATCCTCTTGGTGAGGTACTTTTGGGGTCTTTCCAGTTGCTGCAGGTGTCTGGTAAGGTACATCCCAAAAGGAGCATTGTACTCAATTATGGGCCTGATGAGGGATGAGTAAAGAGGCACGATGACCTCCCCTGATCTAGATGTGAATCCCTTCATGATTAGGTGGGCTATATAAAATGTTTTTCTAACCACTTTGGCCACGTGGTTTTCAAATGAGAGATTGCTATCAACTTGGGTCCCCAGGTCCCTAATTACTTCTTCCGTATTTAATGGATTACCACCTATGTGGTAATTTGTGGGCACTTTGTTTTTGCCAAATGGGATGACTATACACTTTTTGGCGTTTAGCTTGAGGCCATGGCTCTGGCACCAGTTGTCTGTTTCTATGAGGCCCTTTTGTAGGATGCTTGTGTCGGCTGGAGAGTCAATTATGGCACCTAGTTTGCAGTCATCTGCGAACTTGGTCAGCCACAGTCCTTCTGTGTTGGCCTGTACCTCCGAGAAATATATACCGCACAAGAGAGGTCCCAGGACTGAGCCTTGTGGGATGCCACTTGTAACTGGTTTGGAGTCTGACATGGCTCCAGCAATTTTAACCATGTGGGTTCTGTCCTTGAGCCAGTTTGCAACCCATCTAGTGACATAGGGGTTTATATTTAAGCTGGTGAGCTTATCTATAATGCCCGAGTGGGGTATTGTATCGAAGGCTTTTGCGAGGTCCAGGTAGGCTGTGTGGACCACCTTCCCCTCGTCAATGGCCTTGGTGACTGTTTCAAAGAAATCGACCAAGTTTAAGAGGCAGGATTTGCCCTTAACAAAGCCGAACTGGGTAGGATCCAGTGTCTGTAGGTCCCCAATATCTTTATTTATGAGGTCCATGATGATCCTTTCCATAGCTTTGCAGGCCAAGCTAGTCAGGCTTATGGGGCAATAGTTTCCAGGATCCATTGAGGCACCACCTTTGTGGAGAGGGACCACTGTTGCTGTATGCCACTCTTTGGGTACAT
The DNA here is from genome assembly GCF_019279795.1 of Protopterus annectens. Classification (NCBI taxonomy): domain Eukaryota; kingdom Metazoa; phylum Chordata; order Ceratodontiformes; family Protopteridae; genus Protopterus; species Protopterus annectens. Next base: position 1,491,529,521 of record NC_056733.1, on the reverse strand, counting down.
ATCCTGTAGTAAGGCTGAGATTGAACAGTAGTTTTATGTTTGGGTTTAGTTCTTCTTGGAGTTCATGTAGGACGCAGCCCGGGACACCGTCTGGCCCCATTGATGCTGTGTTTTTTGCTTTGGAGAGGGCGGCTCTTACCTGAGCAGGGGGGCAGCACTCTGCTGGGATAGATATTTGCCCTTTTGGTGGGGGGGGAGAAGTTTCCTCTGAACCTGTCAGCTAGGATGTTGGCAATGTCTGTGGGTTCGGTGTATTTTTTGTCATTTTGGACTAATTCTGAGCATACCTGGGAATTCCCACTCAGGTTCCTAACATAACTAAAGAAAGCCTTGTGATTATCCTTAGCGTCCTGTGCAATTTGTTTCTCGAAGCTGGCCTTAGACGATTTTATGAGTGCCCGTAGTTTTTTGCTAATACTGATCAGAGATGCCATCCCTTTTTGGGATTTTGCTCTATCATGTAGTAGCTTCCTCCTTCTATTGTATAGTTTGTTTATGGTTTGGGTCCACCAGACAGGACGCCTGCCTTTGGAGGATTGGGTCTTGGTTTTATTTGGGATTGCGTGATCCATGCATTCCTGAAGGTGTTCATAGAATGCGTTTATAAAGGATTCTGCGGTTTGGGCCGTATTTTCCACAGGCCCGGGGGCTTTGAAGGATTCCACCTCGGTTTTGAGGAGTGTGAAATTTGCTTTAGAGAAGTTTTTCACTGTGGTTTTCTGGGCAGGGGGTGGGGTCGGGATGTGAATATCCAGTGAGATTAGTTTATGGTCTGATCTTATCAGTGAGGGATACACTTCTGGTCTGGAGCATAGAGCCCCCATGTTGGTGATGATCAGGTCCACTATGTTTTCCCCTCTTGTGGGAGTGGTAACAAGTTGTTCCATAGCATTTGAGTTTATAAATTCTAGGAACCTATGGGCTAGGGTGTTGGAGCTAGAGTAATGCTCCCAGTCTATGTTTGGGTAGTTGAAGTCACCCAATATAATGGTGTTTGGAGAGACCTTCATATTTTCCAGTGTTCTCAGGAAGGCCAAGTGGGGTTCCTGGGTTTGGGAGGGTGGTCTGTAGCAGGCTATAAACTGGAAGGCAGTTTTACTCACTGTTAGTTGCACATGGATAGTCTCTGATGCTTCGTGCTGTGCCACCAACCTGGAGGTGTGGGTATCTTTTACGAATATTGATACTCCCCCTCCTTTTGTGGTTCGGTCCAAGTTTTGGGGCCGAAAAGCATGGTATGAGGTATAACCTGGCAGTGCTGGGGTGCTCTCGAGAGCCTTGAGCCAGGTTTCTGTTACTGCACAGATATCGATGTTCTCCATGCTAAGGAGAGTTTCGAGTGCGTGCATATTGAGGTTTAGACTTCTGGCATTGAGTAGCATTACTCTTAGTTTCTTATCCCTTGTGATACCTATGGAGGTGGGTTTGTCTTTTGAGCCTTGCCTAAAAAAGGCACTATGGGGGTGGCAAGAGCCTTTGCCAATATCCGAAAGCCCAGGGGTGACAGGTGCAAGCTGTACCTAGCGAAGCATCGTGGCTTGTCGAGCATGTCATCCCAGGCTGACAGGCATTGGATCCCCTTTGAATGACACTAATACTTAAGCCAGTTGTTGAAATTGATCATCTTGTCTTCATATTGTGGCATCATTCTTGGTGAGGGTAAGATGCTACTCAAGGTCAGGGTCATACCAGCCTGGGCTACATGCTCAGAGAGCTCCTCTATGTCTCTTTTCATGTAGTCCAGGGAGGTACGTCTCAGGTCATTCACACCAGCATGGACAATGACTGAGTCATATTTGTACTTGCCTTGGAGTGACCTGAGTGCTTGTGTTATGTGGCGGATCCTAGCGCCCAACAGGCAGCTCAATGTGACCTTCTCCTTGTTCAGCCTGGTGAGCAGGACGTCAGTGTGCCTGACAATAGAGTCACCTATTACAAGTGTATCAGGTGTGTTGTTTAGCCTTAAGGGCTGTGACTGTTCGGCACACTGGCTTTGTGAGCTATGTGTTGCACGTGTTTTGTTTTGGGGTAGCGGTTGCTTGGGTGTCTGCTTTGGAGGTCTCTGCTGCTTAGGCAGATTTTTATTTAGAGCCTCCGAGTAGGTTTTTGTGTGTTTATGTGTTTGGTTTGCTGTCGTGGTAGTCTATGTGAGACTGGAATTGTAGTGAGTGTGGTTTCCTTCTCCTCCTGACTGGTTACGCCAGTACTGAGTTGAGAGAGCTTAGCCTCCAGTTTGGCTATATGGTTGCATCTCTCACATGTGTTGGAATTTGTTGGGAGGAGGAGAGGGTTGTCTGTGTACATGAGGCAGTTGTAACATTGCCTCAAGATTCCCAGATTCACCAGCTGGACCAGAGAGGAGATTGACAGCTGACCTTTGGACATGCTAGAATAGTATTGGGAATTCCTTTATAATTGAAAAAAAGGGCCAATGGGGAACAAGGTACTCAAGTGGAGTTTGTGAGGGTGTAGTGCTTTTAATTTTTTAGTGCTGACTTATATAATTGCTTTAGTGAGCAAGTGCCAGGTTTTAGAGTAGGAATAGGGTGTTTATTATGAGAACTAGATCAGTTCTAAGGGAAAAAGTGAAGAGCAGACTTTGTGGAGCCGAGAATGGTTTAAACCCAATTAAGAAGAGCTGCCCGATGCTGCGCTATGCGCAAAATCGCGCAAAGCCACGCCAAAGCGGGTTTTATACAGGGGGACTTGAAAGAGCTAGAAATTGGCCCAAAATGGCCAATAGACTATCAGATTCTTGTGCTGGGAAAACTCCTCCAGGGATAGATAGGCTGCTCTAAGCTCCCCACTGCCACTGGTGAACAAAGAAGCCTCCCTTTATCCAAGAAAGGAAATGGGCAACAAAGGAACTTTCCAAAAGTCCAGAATACAGCAAAGCCTGTATTTGGACTACTCTAGGTCAGAAAAGATGGGAAACAAGGATAATTTATTTGTTTTTTTTTTCTTTTTTGCAACAAACAGCAGGAAAATGCAATAAATATGTAACACAGGCTAGCGCACTTGAGTGTGCAGCCTCAACAGGTAAATGCAACAAACAGGACAAACTTTAAAAGTGAAGGTGCAAAAACAACTGTAAACAGTTTAAAACAGTTCAAGAAGCAGCAATACTTGCAGATTAGCTAGATTGGACAGTCGCCCAGGTAGTAGCAGGAAAAAAAAACACTTTTATCAGGTTAGCAGTCGCTCTTTTAGCCTCTCTGCAGCTAGCACCACTCTGCAGGACCACGAGGAGCTTGGCTGAGTAGTAACAAGCGCAAAAAACATGCCAAAGCTGGTTTTATACAGGGGGGCTTGAAAGAGCTAGAAATTGGCCCAAAATGGCCAATAGACTACCAGATTCTTGTGCTGGGAACACTCCTCCAGGGATAGATAGGCTGCTCTAAGCTCCCCACTGCCACTGGTGAACAAGAAAGCCTCCCTTTATCCAAGAAAGGAAATGGGCAACACAGGAACTTTCCAAAAGTCCAGAATACAGCAAAGCCTGTATTTGGACTAGTCTAGGTCAGGAAAGACGGGAAACTAGGATCATTTTTTTGTTTTTTTTTCTTTTTTGCAACAAACAGCAGGAAAATGCAATAAATATGTAACACAGGCTAGCACACTTGAGTGTGTAGCCTCAACAGGTAAATGCAACAAACAGGAGAAACTTTAAAAGTGCAGGTGCAAAAACAACTTTAAACAGTTTAAAACAGTTCAAGAAGCAGAAATACTTGCAGTTTAGCTAGATTGGACAGTCGCCCAGGTAGTAGCAGGAAAAAAACACACTTTTATCAGGTTAGCAGTCTCTCTTTTAGCCTCTCTGCTGCTAGCACCACTCTGCAGGACCACAAAGAGCTTGGCTGAGTAGTAACAAGCGCAAAAACCGTGCCAAAGCGGGTTTTATACAGGGGGACTTGAAAGAGCTAGAAATTGGCCCAAAACAGCCAATAGACTACCAGATTCTTGTGCTGGGAACACTCCTCCAGGGATAGATAGGCTGCTCTAAGCTCCCCACTGCCACTGGTGAACAAAAAAGCCTCCCTTTATCCAAGAAAGGAAATGGACAACACAGGAACTTTCCAAAAGTCCAGAATACAGCAAAGCCTGTATTTGGACTACTCTAGGTCAGGAAAGACGGGAAACAAGGATATATATTTTTTTTTGCAACAAACAGCAGGAAAATGCAATAAATATGTAACACAGGCTAGTGCACTTGAGTGTGTAGCCTCAACAGGTAAATGCAACAAACAGGACAAACTTTAAATTACAAGTGCAAAAGCATGTTAAAGCTGGCTTTAAAGCAGGGGGTTAGAAAGAGATAGGAAATGGCCCAAAACGGCCAATAAGCTACAAGTCACTGGGCTGGAACCACTCCTCAAGGGACAGATAGGCTGCTCAGAGCTCCCCACTCTCACTGGTGAACAAAGAAGCTTCCTCCTATCCAAATAAGGATATGGGCAACACAGGAACTATGACACAGCCCAGAGATCAGCAATACCTGAAGACTGGACTATTCTAGTTCAGTAAAGGCGGGAAACAAGGATATTTTTTTTTTTTTTTTTACAAAGTAGCAAAAATTAGGTACAGAAACACAGTAAATGCTTTAATTCGGCTAGCACACTTGAGTGTGTAGCCTACCAGTTAAACTAAGCAAAAACAAACTTTAAAAGTGCAAAAAACTCAGAAATACAGGCAGGAATTCAATAAAACAACTTTGCAGAGCTTATTTAGTTAAAGAAACAGAGAAGTCTATATATACAGAAAAGCAGCTAAAACACACAAACACTTCAGATGCAGTGCAACCTACAGCACTTGAGTTGTAGCAATATTAAGGCAATTACAGTTATAATAAATGCTCTGAAATATACTCTATATTTCCAAAATGTTTGAGAAGCACAGTCAGAACACAAGGAGATTCAGGCAAAAAAAAATGTTTTTTTTATAAGGGAAAAAGGAGAAACAGAAGGCCTTATCCAATGTTCTCTCTGTATTAGTTAGAATGAGCTAATGACACTAGACTGGGAGGAGTGTCACAGATCAGATTTAAAGTAGGGGCGGGCAACTGCAAAGCCACCAAGTATAACAGCAAGACACCAACTGGGAGAAGAGGTGGGGACAAAAACAATAGTCTACAGACAGTAAGCACTAGAGAAAGCCAGAAATTAAAGTTTTTAAACAGATAAAGATTTGTAAAGATACAGAATGCTTTTAACTGCAAACAAATCAGTTACTTGTGCAGATTAGTTAATAGCAATAAAATGCACTCAAAGACTAAAAAGCAGGCAATAAAAGTGCTATATATTAATTGTTAGAATAATCGAAAAAAAAAAACAGGATACTTATATATCTCAGCTAACAGTTGTGGTCAACAACTCTCAGCCACTCTGCTCAGTGTGTATAGACAGAAACCCTAACAAAGTTAGGGCTTAAATACCAGAAGAACAACTTTTTTTTTTTTTTTTTTTTTTACAAAAACACAAAAGAACCAGACCCACTAGCCAGCAGACAATTAACACAATCTAGCCAAGTTAAAGAAAGGCTTCAGCTAAAACCAATAGCCTACAGACAGTAAGCACTAGAGAAAGCCACAAATGAAAGTTTTTAAACAGATAAAGATTTGTAAAGATACAGAATGATTTTAACTGCAAACAAATCAGTTACTTGTGCAGATTAGTTAATAGCAATAAAATACACTCAAAGACTAAAAAGCAGGCAATAAAAGTGCTATATATTAATTGTTAGAAACAATAATCTGTATAAATAATCAAAAAAAAATAGGATACTTATATATCTCAGATAACAGTTGTGGTCAACAACTCTCATCCACTCTGCTCAGTGTGTAAATGTAAACAGTATTACAAATATTGTAAGAAGGATAGGGATTACAGAATGGGATAATAAATGTGATGTAGACATAATAATATTAGAAGACATAAAATATTTAACAAATGAAGGAAGACTGCAAACAGAAAAGTATGGGATGAAAATATAATATGGAATTTGGGAAGTGACCATTGTTGAGGATTAGCAGTATGATGTAGAAGAGCAGTGAAGATATTACATGTAACAATAGTAAGAATGGGAAGATTTAACTGTTATTGATTTGAGCTGACAAGAAAAACATACAGAATTATAGCTTTATATGCTTATGTTATTTGTAAAGAAAGGGAGAATTTATTTCAACAATTGTTGAATTATATAGTAGTGAATATGAATATTATAATAGCAGGGGACTTTAATTGTGATTTAAAAGGCATAAAGGAAAAGAAAGGAAAGCATATAAGAAAATGGTAGAAGTTATGAAATGCGGTAAACTGGTTATATGGAATAGAAAATTATGGACGTAGAGAAGAGATATTCTTAAATCAGAAACTGATTACTTTATAATATCTGAAGGAATAAGTATAGCAGAAGGGGAAGCAGTTATAACAGAATTTATATATCATTTAGTGATATTTCATGGAAATAAATTAAAATAAAGAACATATAAAAACAGGAAAGGGAATAAATAGAATACATTTAAAAGAATGGAATGAAAAATGAAAAGAAGAAATTATACAGTTATGGACAGATCATTTTACTATGAAGGCATTTGGTGTTAATTGGTCAGAATGGTGGGTTGCAATTATAAGTAAATATAAACTTTTTTTTAATGGCAGAGAGAAACTAGAGCGATAGAAAAAGAACGCTATGTAGAGATATATGAAAATGGATTTAAAAACTTAGAAAAAAATGAGAGATCAAGTAAATAAGGTAATTGATAAAGAGATTATTAAGCATGAGTTAGATAAAATGCTTAGACAGATAAATATAGTTTCAGTAACAGGCCCAGATGGAATAGGATAGGAAATGTATAAAAATTAATGAAATGGCAAAAAGAACACTTGTTAAATGTGTTGAATGAATGATTAATGAAGGTTTTTATTATAAGTAACTATGTAGTGGAACAATACAATGTATATGGGGAAAATGGCAAAAAGGAAGATACAGAAAATTGGAGACCAATAGTACTAAATAATACAGATTATAAGATTTTTATGAAGATAAATAAAAATATTGGAAAATATAATAGAAGAAAATCTATATGGTATGAAACAGGGGACATCAAAAATTGTTAATGATTGAAAGAGAAATTGTGGATGATATTTTAAACAGACAAGATGATGTAAAACTTATGGTAGGTGATATTAACAAAGCTTTTGATTCAATAGAGTACAAGACATTATGGATATTAATGGAGGCATATAATTTTAGTGGTAAAATTAAAAAAAAATTGTATGACAGGATATAGTAATAATATAAGAATTCTAGCAAATAGTTGTTTAAGTAAAGAAGTAGGGATGAGTAAATAGAAAATACAAGGCTGCCATACGAGTGGTATATTAGTTGCTTTGGTTATGAATATGGTAATAAGTAAGGTGAATTGTAAAATGGAAAATGCAAAAATATGTAATGCAAATATGTGTAGACATTCCAGTTCTGATGACATATGCAGATGACATTATTATAATAACTAAAAATAGTTTATGGGTGAAATAATCTATATTTAGTAGACTATTTAAAAGATGTAGCCATGACATTGAATTAAGAAAAAAACAAAGGTTTGTGAGATAGGATAAAGATAGGAGGAATACAATTTACAGTAAGAAATTTCAGTATTGGGAAAAAGTTTTGGTAATAAAACAGTAAGTGGATCACAATGGGGAAACGTTTTAAAGGAATTACATACAGATTATTGTATAAGGAAAAAACCTGACAAATTCAGTATTAATGGGAAATATATTTATCAGGTATGTTTTATGATTCCAAGAAAGTATGAAAATCAATTATTAGAAGTTATTTTTCCATTTATATATGAATCTAGATTAAATCCAGTAAAGAGAGGAGTACTAAATATGATAAGATGAAAGGGGACTGAGATTATTGAATCAGCAGTATTTGCAGCTTCATTAAATTTCTATAAATTGTTGAGATGGATAGATGAGAAAATGAAAAATTAATAGTAAGATTGTTTAAGTATAAGAATGGAACATTTTGGGAAATAAAAAGAAATAGGAGAGAAAAAAAGAATGTGTTTATGAAGAAATAGAAAATTATCAAGAAAAAATAAAAATGTGGAAGATAAAGATTGATAACATAGAAAAACATCTAAAAACATGGTCTAAGAATTTAATGGTGCACTATTATCGTGTTAACCCATGGGAAAATTTACTAGAAAAAAAGATCAAAGCTATAAAAGAAAGAAAGGAGTGGTGCAATAATATACTAGAATGTCAGGATTTTCTGTGGAGACTGGGAATAAAGAAATTACCAGTGAAAGCAAATATGCCTTATAAAAAGAAAAGTGATACAGTATGTTTGTATTGTGGTGAAGAAGAAACCACAGAACATGTTTTTTTTTCTGAAATGTACAAGAGTGGAGAAACTATGGGAGAAATTACGTGAAGAAAATTTTTTTCAGAGTTAAAAATTAGTAGTGACATAAATATGGATATGATTGAATATGGGTATTATAAGAATGGAAACAAAGAATATAAAATAATGGACAAACATGTTTTATGTGGTATGGATGATTCAGAATGAGAGATTAAATGAGATTAAGTTTAATGGGAAATTGATATTATCAGTAATATTAAGAAAAATCAGAAGGTGATAAGAGTGTGGGTGTAGTTCAAAGAAAATGTATAAAGATGAAAAGTAGAATGTATAAGGAAAAAACTATGAAAATAATTGAGTAATTTTGTAAATTTGCAAATATGTATAGCTCTATATAAAAATGTAAATATGTAAATAATCTGTCATGCAAATAGCATGTAAATAAAGAAACCTCTACTCTTTTGATAGGTGCTGTGGTATCTTTTACCTCTACTTGAGTTAACACCAACTCAAGCAGATGGGACAGCAGGTTTAACATCTCATCTGAAGGACTGCAGTATCAGCAAACCATCTTCTTGGTGTAGGAATAGAACCCATAGCCTTCTGCTACCTATTACTGATACCCTTGCTCCTCTAGTCATACAGCTTTCACATAAGATGTATAATTTCCCCACAGGTGACATGGTCTGGAGGGAACCCATTTATAACAAGTTTTAGTCATCTAGGCCATTACTTATTCTCATAAATGACTCAGTCTTCTTCACATAAAAATTATTCTCTTCCGATAAAGATATAAGAATAGGAGATCTCTTATTCGTGCAGGATGTAGTTGCAGGTATAGCTAAAAGTCTATAAGACCATCACAATTGTAGTGAAGAGCCTTCACTGGGCTATCCTCTGTTGTCTATGGTACATTGGGTTGTTGCAGGAGATGGTCCTTAGGACTGCACTGCTTCTTGCACTACCCAGAACCTCATCTTCAAAAGCAGTGGTGATTTATAATTGGAGCCTAGACTTGCATTCATACCTGTACTGTTTTATGAACTGGCAAAGATTTAGCTGCAGATTGTTAGAATTATTTTCACCATTTGATAGTCTTATTTATTAGTTTTACAGAATACCACATGTAACTCATTTTCTGTGAATTCTTAATTGTCTGATGAGGACTGTAAAGTTTTGAAGTAGGCATCCTTAAAATTAACTACTTCTGTTATGGTCACTTGTAAATGAATGACTGATTTGTAAAATGGGGACTTCATTTTTTTCCTTTTTGCTGATGACTATAAGTAGCAAGTAATTTCAACTTTTGAAGAAGCTGTAATTTATTGGCATATTGGAGATTCCAGTGGTGTATCACCACTAGAACCAAGGGTGAAATGGATGCTTTTTAGTTTTTCCTTTCTTCTTTTCATCCTTATTTATACATTTTTTTAGTTTCTTTACCCGTTCAAATTCGTTCTTCCACTCTTAGCATTGTCCCCCTAACCTTTGTAACTTTTTCCTGTAACTGTAAAACCACCTGTGGTTTACATTTTCATATATGTATGACTTTCGCAAACATAAAAATCAGCACTTGCATTTATCTAGGTAGGAATATCGACATTTTGCAGACTATTAGTCCAGCAAACCAGGTAGTCATACAGCAGTTTCTCTGTCATGAGATCTGAGTTTAGGAACCACATTTTCTCTTTTACTATGGTCTTCGTTCATCTTAATACTAAAACAGATTTGTGTCAGATCTTTATATTCCTGTTTTGTAACTTTTGTGGCATTAATAACATTGGCCATTTAAGCAAAAACCTTTCTATAAACCGTAAATCAGTAGGTGCATTTTTCACAGTTTTGGCAACTTAATCATCTAGCATATGTCTAGAATACTACTCTTTCTACCAGACACATAAACACACACACACACACACACACACACACAAACGGATCCTTATCATATGATTGAAGTTTCAAAACTCCTAAATTTATATGAGCGAGACCATATCATCAGAGTTTTGAAACATCAAATTTTTGAATGGAGATCGTGGTACAGAGTGGATCGGGAAATTTACCCTTTTCCTCACTGCAGTGTGATCTCAGTGCTGGTATATTTAATTTGCAGAGGGTGTGGAGTGCAGGGGGGCTTTCCCCCCTGCAAAAACATAAAAAAGATTTTTGTTTTTAACTTTTTTCTTTTATGTTCGATGTTTCAAAACTTTGATCATATGGTCTCGATCATATGAATTTCAAAGTTTTGAAACTTCACTTATGTGATAGGGATACACACACACACACACACACACACACACACACTCATACACAGACAAATGTTGCACCTCATAGCTCAGTCTAAAAGAATCTTTTTATGTCAGTGGTATTTCTGAGCAGTATACATATATTTTTGATTTATTTTTTATCTTTGATTATGGTTTTAATCTTCTACAAACGTCAACATATATTTTGTTAACCAAGACACCTAAATCTATTAGCATTTTTCACTTCTATCATCATTTTTACAAACATCCTTGCAATTGTCTTACTCTTACTTTTTTGGACAGACATATCATCATTCATTTGTTTTGCTGTAATTTTCTTCAGTTTGATTTAAACTAATTTTTGAAATATTTTACACATATAGTGCATAATACTGCATAATACTCTCTTTATATTTGAGGTTTATTAAGCATTTTATTTTCATGTATTCATGTAGTTCCATTTGATCTTTTGTATACTCTAGCAAAACAATTTTTTCACAGATTATATTTGTTTTCCCTCTCACACAACAATATCCTTTAAGTGTATATGACCCTCAATGATATCTATACACAGGGGTAATGTATGGGAAGATGAAGATTGAAGTCACTAGCTTAAATTGCCTTTAGTTCAATTCAAAGTGCACCAATTTCCCCAGTGAACACACGAGAAATTTGCATTATGTGCTCTTTCTAGAAGGTGGGGTCATTTGTATTTCAAGCCCTTTGAGGAAGTGAGAGAAAGTTCCACACTCTGCCCTCTGCACATCCTATTGGGACACACTAATTGGCTATGCATAGGTTGTTAGGGACCAGACAGGTAAAAATTATGGCTTTGGATTGCCACTTTTTGCTGTAGCAAAAACTGGACCAAAACCACACCCCTTGCATCATCTATAGCCCATATATCCCTGTTTTTTACCTATCCATTCCACTCACTTCCTTGTCCATTTTATTATGTCAACTAGTATGTCAGAAGGATATTAAATACCTATACTTTTGTATTTTTTTTCTTTTTTATTTAGTCTTGTATTTCAGTGCATCATGTTAGTGATGCTTGTCATTAAAATATGCTAATCCAAGGTTGTACATTCTGTTTGGGCAGCTAAATAGAATACTTGAATTTGTACAGTGCTTTTCAGACTACTGGACTATCATTCTGATTTCCAGATAATCCAGAAAAATGCTGGATAAGTGGCAATCCTATGATGACAACCTAAATGGTGGGTTGGTTGGCTCTTGCCAAGATAAATGAGAATGAATAGCCAATTGACTGCCAGTAGGTAATGAGGGACAAAAAATTTAAAAAAATCTAACTTTTATTGTATTCCATTATATTACTGAGATATCAGAATTATTAATGAGTTGAAAGATTCAAGAAGAATTCAAAATAAGACACACACACACACACACACACACACACACACACACACACACACACACACACACACACACATATATAAGAAGACAGGAAGAAATTAAGGAATAGCTGCAAACATGTCACATCCTCTATTCCAATCATCTGAAGGCAGTTGCCTAGTTACTCTAAATATATTATAAGCAGTCTGAACTTAAAAGATATGTTTTATAGCTTGTACAAATCTGCATAGTATAGTTTTGAGAATGAAGCCAGTGGAGTGAACCAGAACTGTTTTGTTTGCTTAAACTTCAGAACATGTTTCTTATAACACATGGGGATATCTTTCAGTTGCCCGTTTTAAATCAGAAATTCCCCAAATTTAATTCATTTTTTTTACAGAAGTGTTTTCTTTACTCTCCGAGTAACTGGTCATCGATTATCATTATTTTGTTTTAGACTAGATATAAACCCAGGTAAACTGTACAATTTATAAAACTTAAAAAAATGGCAAATTAGACATACTGTATTAATACAGACTTTTAGGGAATGTTAATCACAATTTTCAAAAGACATCAATGTCAACAGCTGTATAATTAATTTCCTAAATGGCAGAAGTATGGTCAGTGTCAAGTACATACAGCTATCAAAATTTGTAAAAAAATAGTGGTTATAAATAGTCTTTTACATGTTATGAGCAGTCACCTTTACTTTACTAAAAGGAATATCCCAAAGGGGCAGTTCATGAAAGTATTAAGAAACACTAATGCAAACATATCATTAGTAGAAGCAGAATTGACTAATGAAAAATAATAGTTAAGAAGTCAGTATCCAAAAAATTAATTAAATGCTGGAGAAAGGTGTCTTCCCTACACATGTTCGAGGTGAAATTCCTTGAGAGTGAAATTGTACGAGTGTCAGTAGCCCACAGAAAAAAAAAACACAAACAGCATAACCTCAAATGCTTTTTCCCTCAGGAAATCATTGCTGGTGTGATTTCTAACTGTGCACCAGCAATGATTCACCACTTTAGGGAGATTTCTCCTGTCTTCAAATTGGTGTGACCATGGATTTGATATATATATATATATATATATATATATATATATATATATATATATATATATATATATAAGTTTAGGGGGGTTGGGAGTGCTTGCCACGATATCAGGGATGCAGGAGGACTTGCCCTCCTGCAAAAAACAAGAAAAAAGGAGTTCTACACCCTTTCAGATTTTGGGTATTTTTTTGTTCTTTTAGAACATCAACTTTCAGGAAGTCAGAGTTACACAGTAAAACCAAGAAAGGCGAAGAGTACACTAAGGAAAGGGGCAATTAAACCATATTTACTTGACAGACTAAGCCATAACAACAAGAGTAATAACCAAGCTAGTAAGAAGATAGAGAATTAAGGGGTAGTACAGAGGTGTTAAAAGATACGTCATGCATTTCGTATCACATAATAAATGTATAGAGTAAATAATTAATAAGAACTAGTACATTTTACAGCTAAAGAGTGGGATTAAAAGGTTAATTTCACCAGAGCCATTATTTTCATATTAAAAGACAAGCAATCTAAAGGAATTATTTGAATGAAAAACTGGTAATAACAAAAACAAAAGAGGTACATATGATATAATATGTGTACAATACGTGGTTACATGGAGACTGTAAATATTTCTGTTCATCCTATTACAGAGATGTGGTGCTGTTTTAAAGATTTTGCAACACATGACTCGGAATTTGGTAATTTTTTATGTAGGAGAAATAGAGTGTAGTTTTAAAGGCAAAATAAACAAAAATATTATAGATATAAGAAAGAAAGCATAAATAAGTGCACTTTATGAACCTAGCAAATAAGCAGATCATTGAGTATTATTTAAATTCCAGATTTTGTTAGACAGCTAAACTTTGCATGAGAGACAGAGATTTAAGAAATGAAATATGTTCTGAATTACGAGTGGCAACTGTGTCTGAACATTACAAACGAATCAAGACTATGTCTTTAAAATCCTATATCAGAAACAGTGGTACAAATAACTTAACTTAAAATGCTTGTTTATGTATAATTTTGATACAAAACCATTTGCAAATAATACATATTAAGATTTTTAGTTAGGTTTTTCCCTTGTGATTTTAAGTATACTGGTCATCTTTTTATGTTTATGTATAAAATGATTCTTGATGCTTGGAGAAGGGTTTGTATTCTGTCTGAAAGCTAGTAGTGTATGCGGGAGGGGGAGGGGAATGAGTTAAATTTCACATTGTGTTTTATAAGCTTTGCAGACTATTTAGCATTTCAGCATTTTCGTGCCACAGTGCAGTTAATTGCTAGCTTATTTTTTCAGTACTATCTGTGTGGCTTTGCCTTCATTGTAAGTGTTTTTTGTTGCTTTTGATTATCCTCTTACTGCTGTAGAAATAAATTGAAAGCATTCAATTTAACTGGACAAATTAACTACATGCTATGTGACTTCAAGAAAACATCTCACTGGCTCGGTTTCCTGTCTTTCTCCATGGAAGATAAAACATGGGCCTATTAGGCCTACTCAAAATAGCATTAATGTAGACAGAGAGAAAGAAAGTGTGTGTGTGTGTGTGTGTGTGTGTGTGTGTGTGTGTGTGTGTGTGTGTGTGTGTGTGTGTGTGTGTGTGTGTGTAGTTATACCATAACAGCTTTTTATTGTCAGGTACAGAAGTGCTATGTTTATAGGCTGAAATCTCAGAAGTAAAATGTACATCTCTTACCTTATCCAGATAATTTGCAACTTCCAGCATTTTCATCTTAGTTTTTGTTAAACCATTCTCTTTCTGAAACTAAACGGAATATATGTGGTTTACATTTTCTGAAAGCAGAGAGTGGCTAAAGATCAGAATAGCAGGAAAGTGGCATAACTTTGAATCAATAGTCTGTATGACGGTGTCTAATACCATTCTGTTGCTATTGTTTTCTGTCACAACTATCCATTCCATATGTAGACACCAAAAATAAATCAAATAAATGAACTGAAAAAAATTCTTACCTCAGCATAATCTGCAACAAGTAGAAGTTCAACATATTTCATTCTCTGAATGCCATCTCTTTTAATCTGGGTCAATCAAAACAGAAAAAAGCATTACTTGATAGCGGTTTGTTGGTATTTATACTTGGTTTATACTATCATGACTGTCAATGGCTTATCTGTCACAATAAAAGAGATGAGATCATGAATGAACATCACTCAATTGTTTTACTAGTTTAACTGACTCATTAGTGGTTATTGGTTCTGTTTGGTAAAACATATACTTGATAATTATAAAAGAAATGAGCCTTCTTCTTGGCATCCTTCTACTTTTCTCTTCTTCATGCTGCACAAGGCATTCTTTCCTTTTTCACACCCGCTGCTATCTTTTTTTTCCTTGTTCTCCTTTGCCTTCTGGATACATTTTCCAGCCGTCGTGAAAGGTTTTTAACATTTGTGAGCACCCCTCTAACTCAATTCCATCTCTCACCAGTTCCTCATTTTCCATCACCTTGCCCTCTCCATTCCTGCCTTCCTAAGTAGGCTTGCTTACTTACAATTCCCTACAGTTCTTCTCGTACCCTTCTTTTTATGTTCCTTACCATTACGCTATACAATTGATAAGTTCCCCTACAGCTACCTCCATAGCTTCTGCACATGCTGCTTATCTCTTCAATGATGTTTCCATTCTTTTACATTCTACATCCTCCTGAGAGATGCTAATATGTTTTATTCCCAGGTTTACCTTTCCTATTTCTTACTGCCAGCATATACCATCCTGGCATTCCTTGCTTTTTTCAGTCCTCTAATGGGCTTGTCAAATGCCCCCCCCCCAAAAAAAAAAAACTTTAAAAGAGAAAGACAGTATTTAATATTCACTGTTCTATGTTATATGTCTTTTTCAAGAGTATATTCAGATTCAGTATTTCGAATCTCAACAGTTCAATAGGCAGCCTTCAAAGACATTATGAAGTTTTTCAAAACTGTAGGTTTTCACATTTCATCCAGATGCAAAACTTCTACATATGTTTATAAAGGCTGTTTCTGAGCCCACTTTTTTTTTCTTTTTCTTTCTTTCAGATTTTTGCATTCAGATCTAATAAAACCAAGTCAAATGCAAATGTCAGCCTTTGTGACATCAACATTTCTGCATGATATAAGCCTGTCATCATCTTAAGAGTAATTATGTAGCTGAGGAAAAATGTTAATAGTTTTTTTTTAATGGTATCACCTTTCCTTTCCTTTATCCCTTCCTTCAAAGTATTCACAGCCTTCTCTGCAGGTCAATAGATGATACATTTCATCTACCAAACTCAAATTTCAGAGATGTGCCTTCTGTCTTTATTAGTATCTGAAATAGGTTATTTTTTAAAGCTTCAAGCTGTGCATGTATGGTACCCTTCTTCTCAGCAAGATTACTTAAACATTCAGTACTAAACTTCCTTTCAGGTCTTTCAACAAAGGCTTTCTTAAAGTATGCATTTTTCTTATTTTAACAGGAATGCTATTTTGCCTGATTTTATCACAAACATAATATTTTCTTGTTAAAATGTACAATAAGAAATTATGTACTGTTTAACAAGGTGACTGTAGCATACATTAGGTTTGCTATAACATATACTTTAGGGACCACACCATTTATATTTCTGTGCTGTAAATTGTTACATGCTAGTGCAGCCTGATTGGAATTTAAATATTGCACATTTTCATTTGCCGCTTCCACTGCTCAGTAAATATTTATTGATATGTATTTTCTGATATAACATTTGCAAGCATTCATCATCTACTCCATGTACTCGTCTGTGTCTGCCTTTCTTGTAACATATTTCCATAACTAACTCAGCTCTATATGCAGTCATTGATTCATTAAGATTTCTGGTGAGTATCACCATTGTGTCTCTGAAGTACCTTACTACATCTAGATTAAAATTATTTGCGCTAGTAAGCTTTATTATATTCACATAATTAATTTCAGCATTTTTCAGGAGTCCATCAGCTTTTTTGTTAAGCTATAGCCTTTAGTTTCAAAACTGCAGAGAAGCATAATTCTCATTCTTACTTCAGTTACAATCTTATTTGCAAAACACTCACATAGCAAGATCCAAACAGTACATAAACTACGGCATAAGGCTTTGTGCAGCATAGAATGACATATCAAGCCCTGTCTACTTTATTAATCCTCTGACAAAATGGAGCAGGATTGCATAAGACCCATTGTATCCTAACAGCCTACCATTTATAAAGAAATTCCACATTTAGGATAGATGTAGACGTACTAGTGGAATTAATGAGGATAGTATTGGAGAACAACTTCATCTACTTTGAGGGGGAGACCTTTAAACAAATTAGAGGCATTGCTATGGGGGCAGCTTGTCCCCCATATACGCCAATTTGGTCCTCCTCAAGTGGGAAACTAGATATATTTTTTGATCTATGTACTGGAAATACATCAAATTATACAGGCGTTTTTTTTTTGATGATATTGTTATCATCTGAGAAGGGCCGGAGGAACATATAGGTCTGTTCATAGTATATTTAAACTCCACTACAAATTTTTTGAAGTTTACGTACAAAGTAAACCTTAACAAAATAGCTTATTTGGATGTTGAAATAGAAAAATAGGAAGAAAATTTGAAATCTAAAATACATCAAAAGTACACATTTAGTAATGCTTACCTTCCATATACGAGTGCACACCTCTGGAAGCAGAAAAGGAGTATAGTAAAGGGTCAGATGGTCAGGGCAGCCAGAATGACCTCAGAAAAAAATGACCTCCTTTCTGAAATTGATTTAATTTCAGAATATTTTAGGGGTAGAGGATATCCAAATAACTTAATAGTAGAGACAGCAATGGAAATTATTAAGGGATGGGGGACAAAATATGTACCCCTACTGGGTAACACCCAATATAAATCATATAAATCAACAATTAACAACGAAGTAGAAAATAAGTATGGAAGGGCATTGGTGATCTAGTACAGTAATTTCTCAAGGGAGGTTAAAACAATAGTAGAGTCAAACTGGAAAATGTTAAGACACAATCAAGAGATTGTGGATAGGATAGGTAAGGTACCCCGATATATACACAAAACAGGGATTCATTTAAAGAAAATATTTGAGAGGAATAACAAAAAGGTTGTGGAAAAACAGATCGTAATTGGGACAAAAAATGTGGTAGGTGTGCATATTGTAGGTATATTATAGATAAGGAACAAGTAGTGTTCGAAAACAATATGAATAGTCAGGTCACATTCAGAAAGGGTAATTGTCAAACCTGGAGCATAGTCTATCTAGCTATATGTTTCTATGTAGGAAAATCTGAAAGGACCCTAAACAAAAGAATATATGAACATATCTACAATATAAAAAGAAAAACATGAATAATGCATTATACAAACACCTACACACAGAAACTACCCACAGAGGGTTTATGTTTGCTATTTTGGAACAAGTGTTGGTTGATCCTGGGGGGGGGGGGGGGCTGGGAAAACCGGTTGTATTGCAGAGAAACATATTGGCAAATTAAATTGAATGCAACTAACCCCCCAGGACTTAATGACCACATATCAATAAAACCATATTTAATCAAAAAAGCAAAAACAAACAGGAGTGCAAGTGTAGAGAATATAAAAACAACAAGATTTAAATGTGTACACATTTCCTCTGGTGTAATAACAATGAAGATTGGTGATGGTTTTACATTTTCTATTAATGTACAATAGGATAATGTATGTAATTTTATGTGTTCATTAATTATATTATGCATACTTTTTTAATTTTTAATTTATGGATTTGTGTGTAGGAAGAAGGCATATTTCTTTAAGAAAATTTGGTGCCTTTCTTAAAGGAAAGAGTTTATATACTGATGTAATGGTTTGTTTCATCTACCTGAAAAAGCCCAGCACTATAGCAGGGTGAAAGCGCTTGTATTTTGTTTTGTTTTAAGAATTAAATAGTTTACAGCCTGTTCCAGTGTGCCCAGACCATCTACTTTTTTCTGAGTTTCTTGGTTTTGTATGGTCTGAGTGTTTTGCTAATTTTCCATTATAAGCCTACCATTTATGTTAATGAGTTTATTCTCCAACTGTATGCAATACACAAAACCCTGAGTAATGTTGTATGTGCTGGGCTCCATAGCATAATGGAGAGCAATCAACTGTCGTAATGGCCATAGCTGCAGTGATGTCCCCTCTTCTTCTAGTATTTGCTCAGCAGGTAAAGCTAAGCAACGTAGGAGCACTTTCACAACATAACCACTTTACATCTTTATTACATGGCAGAAACATTCCAAACAAGTAATGGAGTCATATGCAGTGCAGGCAAACATGCTACCACACAATACCTTGTTCCATCCCCACACTGTATTGCTGGTGAGCTCCTGCCTTTGGGAGCTCACAAAGCACTAGATTCCTCATTATCATAATATGGTAATGAGCCCCAACTTACTGCCATGCTTGATGATTGTGATTCCTTTATAAATCACAGGCATGACAGCAGACCACAATGCAACTGTATAAGTCAGGTACAGTATGCCTTACCAGCACTTGTTAATTAAAATACACTGTACCAGAAAAGGGTGCTTTACATCACTGTGCCCCAGCCTTACCTGGTTACTCATCCTATCACACATTCAGACCCCAAACTGTGGGCAGCAAAGCCATAGGAGGTGGAGTTTCAATATATATATATTAAAGACACACACACCTCCAGGCTGGTCAAACAGTATGATGCACAGGCGACAGTCCAGGTGCAGTTAACCATTGACAAGACCTCTATTCAAATTATAGCTAGTTACAGGCCCCCAAATTTGACTCAAAATGCCCAATCCATCTATCTGGACCTCTTCAAATCTATCAAGATTCAACCCTTTACCCTGATCCTGGGTGACTTTAATTACCCAACCATAGACTGGAAAAACTACTCATGCCAGAACACAAATGCCCAGAGATTCCTCTATTTTATCAATGCAAATGCCTTGGAACAGCTAGCCAATACCTCCCGAGCAGGTGAGAATATCTTGGACTTGGTATTAACCAACATTAGTAACCACTGCAGCACCCCTACAGTATCATCCTCCCTGGTAAGATCCGACCATAAAGAGGACACTTTCAAAGTCACCATCTCCCCTGACCTCCCTCTAGCGAGGGTCAAACAAAAAACTTCTCCAAAACTGATTACAACCTCCTGAGGGATGGTATAAACAGCTTCACAACCCCCTCCCCCACTGTAGGAACTGGCATCAATGTCCAAATCTACCAAAGTACTATACGAGCATTTATATAAATGCATTGAAACAGGAATACCCAACAGGACAAAATCATCCTCTGCAAGGAAGAGTTAACCTGTCTGGTAGACATCTGCAATAAATAAACTCTATAACAAAAGTAAAAGGTGCCCAATTGGAAGCAATCTCTCCTTACCTTGAACAAGCAAATAAGAGCACTAGTGAAATCCTCTAAAGCCAACTTCAAGTCCAAATTGGCCACATCTACTAGAGACAATCATAAGGCCTTCTTCACGTATGTTCGCAACCTCAACGGAAGCACCCAGATCTCTTCAGAACTGGTGGCCAAGGACACCACATACACAAATACTGTAGATATAGCCAATCTACTGGCTGATAGATTCAGCAAAAACTTCTCCCTTTCATTCCCCCCATCAGTAAACCAGGACATCCCCAGTACCTGGCCCCCACCCCTTATCTCTAGGGAACAGATCATCACTGCTCTCTCAAAGGCAAAAAATACAGCCTCCATGGGACCCAATAGCATCCCTGGCTGCATCCTACATGAACTCAGGCATGAACTTGAAGCACCAGCAGGCACCCTATTCAACCAAAGCCTGACTACCAGCTTTGTCCCAGCTGAGTGGAGGACAGCCACTGTCATCTCTTTACACAAATGTGGAGCATAGACCAATCCAGGAAATTATAGACCCATCAGCCTAACTAGCCTGATCTGCAAGGCCATGGAATGGATTATCATGGACCTCATTAACAGGGACATTGGCAACCTCCAAACACTTGACCCCACACAGTTTGGCTTTGTCAAGGGGAGGTCATGTCTGTTAAATTTGGTTGACTATTTGAGACAGTCACCGAAGCCATGGGCAAGGGGAAGACGGTGCACACAGCCTACCTTGACCTGGCCAAAGCCTTCGACACTATTCCCCACTCGGGCATAGTGGATAACCTCTCTCAACTAGGCATCAATCTATATGTTACCAGATGGGTAGCAAACTGGCTCACTGATAGAACCCACCTAATCAAAATAGGGGAAGCTACCTCAAGCAGTCGACATGTAACGAGCAGCGTACCACAGGGTTCGGTCTTGGGACCTCTGCTGTTCGGGATATAGGCACAGGCCAAAACCAGTGGACTGTGGCTGACCAAGTTTGCCGATGACTGCAAGCTGGGTGCAAAATTCAATTCCCCAAGTGATGTGGACATCTGCCAGTAAGGTCTCACCCAAACAAATGACTTGTGCCAGAAACATGGCCTCAAGCTGAATGCCAAAAAAATGCATCATCATTCCCTTTGCGGAGAATGACATCCTCACATATTATCACATTAATAACAATGTCCTACGTACACAGTCAGTGGTGAGGGATTTGGACACCCAGGTTGACAGCAACCTGACTTTTGACCAACATGTTGCTTCTGTTGTATGGAAAGCTTTCTACATGGCCCACCTCATAAGTAAGGGTATCTCATCCACGGACAGAGGTCATAACATCCCTGTATTCTTCCCTTATAAGGCCAATTATTAAGCACAATTCCCCCTTCAGCATGTAACTTGCAAAGCACACGTAGCAGCTGGTCAGACCACAGAGGTTCCTCACCAAGAGAATCCAGGGCCTCAAACACCTCAAACACAGATAAGCTAAAAGCCGTATCCCTCTACTCAGTTTCATACAGACTCCTCAGGGATGACCTCTGTTTGGCATATAAAGCAATCTCAGACCCTGCCTTGATGGGACTGCTGCATATCTGCAAGTCAGGCTCCACTCAAGCAACCCGTACGTGTGACCTCAACTTGTTCTGTGATATCAATAGGACTTGTTGGTGGGACAGATATGTGTCCCAGAGACTTCCCCATCTGTGGAATAGGCTCCCTCTCCACATCAAGCAGTGTACCTCATTATCCCTTTTTAAGTGCAATCTAGATAACTGGATGGGAAACAGAAAATACACCCCTGGGATTCCACCTGTGTCCCTGCAGGATAGGGGCTTTGGGTGCTGACTAGTCTAATCATGGGCTAAACTCTTGGCTAGGCTTATAAGGGCCTCAGGGCCAATAGCCTAGTAACCTCCCATGATCCTATGCCATGTGAAACTATCAGACTACACAAAGCCACATTCATCCCAAAGACAGGAGTACCTAGTGCATAGAGCTACATTGCACCACTCATTAAAAATAC
The DNA here is from genome assembly GCF_019279795.1 of Protopterus annectens. Classification (NCBI taxonomy): domain Eukaryota; kingdom Metazoa; phylum Chordata; order Ceratodontiformes; family Protopteridae; genus Protopterus; species Protopterus annectens. The sequence goes on along the minus strand of NC_056733.1, from coordinate 1,491,507,130 downwards.
AGTTGTAATTCATTTTTGTGAAAAGGAGGTGGTCACCTGCAGTGATGTAATGAACATAGTACACAAGGCGCATCTATACATCTGTGCACCGTGTCCATGAATATTAGGCCCTGAGATGTTCACAGTATTCTACACATGATTACATATCCACATCAGATGCAGTAATCAAAAGTATTTACTACTCCCATTTTCCTAATTTCCTCCTTCTATGCTAAAGACGGTGCTGAAATTGTTGACTTTTGTTCATACTCATTCCAATAAAAGATGTTATAACTTGTACTAAAAGTTCAACACCTGAAATGACTCAAAAGCTTAAATAAGTTATTCAAACATTACGATGATAGCTGCAGGTAGTGAAACCTATGTGCATACTTCCATAAATTAAGAAATTTCTGGTTGTACAGCAAAGACAGAAAATAGAAGAGAGATTTCAAAATCAGCTTGGGCTGGATACTAACTGCAAGTTCTTCAAGTGTAGCTTTGTTCACAATAAAACGTACCAGTTAAGTTTAACAACCAAATGCCCAGGATGCTACATTCTTTTATAGTGCCCCAAGGCCCCTTCCTCCAGGATATTAATTCCTATACAGATAACTCTATGTGAATATCCACTTTCCTTTCACAGCCTATTTGTTCACTTCCTTGCTCATCTTAGTAAGAGTTAGAAGTGGGACATTTTCTACTTTTAAAAAATTCCCTCCTTCCCCCCTTGCTTTCTCACCTAATTAATCTAGATATAAAGTTTCTCCCATGTCAGCATCCCCTCTGCATTTTCTATATAGTGCTTTCATGTTACTGCTTGTGTTGCACCTACCAGCTCCCTAAGACCCTATTCTACTACACTTAATGATGGCTTCTTCCCCTGATTCTCTCTTGTGCATCCCTTCTGATTAAGATTTCCATACTTCCCTCCCTGTCTGCTCCTTTCTTACTCTTTCTTCAATGCTGTTCCTGTCTGACCCTTTCTGACCATGATTCTCCTGCACCATTCATCTTTTTATTATGACTTCCTACTCCTCAGACCCTGTTCTTCTCCTTTTACTTTCTCCTTCCTGCTTGTATCTTGATTGCTCCATCTTGCCTATCCTCTTCCCCTGCATCCATCGACAATCCTACTGCCTAATGTCTTACCTGATTGCACTCCGTTAACTACCTCTGCCCATGTTTTACTGCTTTTTGCCTATCCCCCCACCTTTCTCTACTATGTCATAATTACTATCCTATTGTTATCCTCACTCAAGTTCCCCCCCTACTCTTCTACTCTTTCCCACCTACATTATCCAACAACTGCCCTTTTTCACACCCAAATAATTCTCTCCCTGAAATTACCACAACCTGTTAGAAATCCCACATCACTGTCAACCCATTTCCTGAGTCAAAACCCTGCGCCACATCCAAAATACTTCACAGTCCCCGTTCCTACTCCACTCCTTCAAATTGACATGCTCCCTTCATCCTGCCACATCCTTCTGCTCTTATAGGTTCATAGGTTCATAGGTTGGTACTAGGCTATCGGCACTAGGGCCTATACAAGCCTAGCCATAACAATTCCCTGGCTATTTCTTCCCACAGTATTTACTTCCCTGGACCCCTGTCTAGCAGGGCAACTGATGTGATCCCAGGGGTGAATTTCCTATCTCCCATCCAATCATCAAGGTTCCTTTTGAAGAGGGCCAAAGAGGCACTCTGCTTGACATGTATGGGCTGTCTATTTCAGAGTCTGGGGAGTCGCTGGGTCAGGAAACTATCCCTCCAGCATGTTTTGTTCATTGTGATGACGAGGTTTAGGTCCCTGGAGCATATGTCTCTGAGGGACTGGGATTTCTTTAAGTGTAGCATGTGCAACAGCTCTGGGTTTGACATGGTTTGACCTGGCCTTGTATGTTAAGCAGAGATTGCCTCTGAGTAGATGATATGCGACAGAGTATAGGTGGAGTTTTATTAGACAGTCAGCATAGGGCATCTGCTTTAGGCCTGTGATTCTTTTAGTGAGGTATTTTTGTGGCCTTTCCAGTTGTTGCAGATGTCTTGAGAGGTACATTCCAAATGGGCGTATTCTATAATGGGTCTAATGACGGATGAGTACAGTGGGACAATTACCTCCTTTGTTCTGGATGAAAAGCCTTTAGTGATGAGGTGTGCCACATAGAAGGATTTCCTGACTGTTCTCTCTTACTTTAGTCTACCTTCTCAATGTTGTTCTGTTTTTTTCACTTACTAAATCATTTTACTAATCCCTTTTTGTAGCATCCCTACTTTCATTCACCTATTTTCCATAGACTGTCCAGTGTAAGAAAACAAAACTTACCAGTGCAAACCCAGATGACCAAGCCAGTAAAACTGATGGACTTGAAGTAAAAGTGTGTATCTATAGCCCTGATGTGTTAGCTATTATTGATCCCTAGTTTTAGACATGCCTATTTGAAAATCCAGGCTGCTTCTGCTGTTTCAGAAAAGATTCACCTCCAGATAAGACTGCTGGTAATGTTGTTCTGTATGAAAGAAGAGGCCTCCAGAGAACAGATTCAGGAATAGTGAACTAGACTGCCTGCTGATAGAACTCAAGTTGTAAACACTACTTACTTTTTTATGACACACATCAGCGTAACACCCAAACAAGGAGGCTCTTTTTTACTAGTACTGTCCTGGTTGGAGATATTGGCTTTAATTGGATATGCTGGCCAAATACAGGTCAGCATTCACTTTTGCTTCATCTAGTGAATGAAGTAGCACATCCAGTTCTCCACTCTCTCTAAAGTCTTCTTGCCTTCACTGGATCATCAGTAGTTTTCTACTGTTATAACTGATACTGATATTCTAAATGCCTTTATCACTGATGCTCCATTTCTATTAGATAGTTTGGTAGCTGAAAGTCCTCCTTTTACTCACTGTTTCAGGAATTTTTCTGTCCTCACACTAAAAATTCTTACTAAGTAACTATGAAAATGACAGATGATCTTAATCTTCAATGGCCTTCTAGATTTTGATGATGTAATTATAATTACTACCATTTCTGCCCCTCAGGATAAGCACTGCTCATATGGACAAAGAAAGGTTACTGGGGTGCCAACAATGGTTAAATAAACAGATGGTTGGTCTTCTTAAGTTAAAAATATGAACATAAATGTAATCTGATGCACTACACATGTTATCGGGAGGTATACATTACAGTGTACATAGTTCATACATTATGAAGATTCACTGTTAGACTACTTGTTGGACCGTAACAGACCCCTAGTGTATCCTTGTCTGATTTAAATCTAGACCATGACCAATTTACGGTTGGGAGTCAGACAACTGTAAGAAAGCCAAGTGACTGAACCTCAGTATCACATGCTTGGCCACTGAATGACATTATCATATAAATTTTTTTACTTATTTGTTGACTGGGCAAGCCCTCTGGACAAATTGTGCCTTTTCAGGGGCAACCCAGGAACGCTGCCTTATTATGTGAAGGAATCAGAGCCGGACACAGGAAGCAGCTTAGTAACAGCTCAGAGCTTCAGCCCTCTACACTAACTACCAAACTACTGATTCTCAGTTCCATCAGGTGTTCATGTACAGCAACCTCAGGGTTGATTATAATAAGCAGAAAGATGCAGGAGCAAAACCACCTCCACGTGTGGGTGTAGAAGGATGCCCAGCAGAATAAAAACACTAATTGTCAAACTAGTCAAATATGGCTTTAAACATATTTTCATTCAATACAACATTCACTGGTCTGTCATTTGAATAACTGATGCCAGTTATGGATTTACCTTTACTATGACGCAGTATCTCACACAGTGTCCTGTATCCAGAATTCAGAACATGGAAATGGCATATTTTGCTTTTTACTTTTCTATTATATAATCACTGAGATGCCATTAACCTTCTAACAATGTAGTTTCTGATTTTGGTGTCTAGAAGCATATGGCTCTAGTAGTACTCAACTTAACGCTGACATGCTGACTTATCAGATATGCATTTCTTAAAACATAAGTTACAGAAGAAACTCAGTAATCTACATGACACGGACTAGTTGCACACATCACTAATGATAAAATGAAGCAACAGCAGTGTGTAAGCACTAAGGGTTAGAAAGGGAAGGAAGGGATCTGCAAATCTGAGCTCCTCTTTTTTGACTGAAGATGATAGTTGAGAATCCAGCCTGCATCTTCATGATATTATATATATATATATATATATATATATATATATATATATGTGTGTGTGTGTGTGTGTGTGTATATATATATATATATATATATATATATATATAATTTAAATATGTACTTCTATTGTGTATTGGAGCTTTTCTCCTCAGGCCTCTACTGAAAACGGATATGTATCCAGTTAGACCAGCCCGGTTAACAAATGTAAAATAAATAAAATAAATAAAATAAATAAATAAATAAATATATATATATATATATATATATATATATATATATATATATATATATATATATATATAGATATTCTTCCTGTAAATGTCTAAAATGGTTGACTGACTTCTACATGTTGTCAGCTGATGATGTGGTAAATGTAGGGATAACAGTATTCTATTATACATATTCCTTTCCTGCCATCATGGTAAAGCTTTCTAGATATACTGTATATCACTGGGTCTTAAAAGCAATGAGATGAGAAGAATGGAAAAAGAGGATTTATTATAGGAAAGGAACAGAATCAAACCACCTATTGACTAGGATCTGCCGCTTAATCAGTAGGCAGGTAGGACTACAGGAAGACTAAATTTTAAAGTCATTATCATCTGTCATCGGGTGGTGCTGCGGTAGCGTTGTCGCCTCACAGTAAGACGTTGTCATGTTTGATTCTCAGCTAGAGTGTCTTCTGTGTGGAGACATGCGTGAATGGGTGTACCTTTGTTGAAGGTTGTGAGTCAGGGCCGGCAACTCGGCACATAAAAATCTACTGCCAATCATTAGCAGACCGGAGTTCCACTGTGGCGACCCCTAACCGGGAAAAGCCGAAAGACACAACAAAAAATCATCTGTCGTCAAACAGTTTGTTTTGCTATGTATCAAAGTGCAATCGATTTTCATTTAAATTTACTTAAATGTGTTTGTTAACTATCCCCATTCAAATATTTCTTATCTATTTTATATTCTTTCCCTTAGCAGCACTTAGAAAACAAAGTTGTACAGTAGTTTCACAGCATGCACAATATCTTCACTATTCAGTGTATCTTAGTGATTCTCATGGTATAAGAGATTTTATGAATGAATGATTTCCTTTTTATTCAGGTAAATGACTGAATATCTAAGCTGAAACATTTTACTGGAGCATATGTACCACTGCTTGTTCGCAAGATATTACTGACCAAGAAATTAATAAATAAAAGTTTTGTTTTTTCCTCTTTTGGTTGTACCCTGTGGTTAGAAAATTAGTAAGGATCTCAACAGATATAGGGAACAATCCAGTGCATGGGGACAAAGTGAAACATGAATATGAGAAATGTATGATGTGAAAAGCTGTTTAGGGGGTTGTTAATCTGGGTCTATAGTACGACATTGAAAACCCATATCATCGAACACCATAACACCGACACACATAGAGCGAACTGCAAATGCGCCGAACTCCCTAAACCGTGAATTTTCAAGTCTCGAACCATCATAGTTGGCCAACACCACCGCACACTACATACTACATACCCAAACATAATAAATAAAACACATACATACACTAACCAAACCCTATTTCTAACCTTACACTAAACCTTACATACATTACTATCTATGCACTTATCTTAACCCGCACCCTAACCCTAAGGTCCGTAACTATCGTACACTTACTTTACGAAGCTATACCGCAGACGGGCCAACCATGACACTTCGACATTTCATGTTTCGTGGTTTTGAATGTTTGCCGTTACCGTAGTTCGTGCTATATGTGTCGGTCTTGTGGTGTTTGCAGAAAAGGGATTTTGATCTTGTAATATAGACCCGTTAATCTCAAGCACATGTCCATTCCATTACAGTGTGGCAGAACATGGGAGATTGATGAGCAATTTGAATTTTTCTCAGAAAACTATATGCATGTGCTAGCATGCATGTTTTTATACATGTGTATACAGTGATCAGTTTATGGAAAGCCTACACAAGTTGTAGTCATAGCAGAACAAACTAATTACATGACTGCCTGCAACCCTTTCTATTGATATTCTTTTGATCTTTTTTGTCTGATTTTAAGCCATCAACAAGAAAGCCATGTACAAGTCAAGAAAATGTGTATAAAAACATCTCTGTTCCAGGTCTACAGCAATGCTAGAAAATAGCAAATCTCGAAGAAATAAGAGAACCACTATTTAGTGTTTAATACATCTGTAAAAGGCTTAATGTTTTGAAGGTATAGTCAGGACCATTCCTTAATGCAAAAAAAATTAAGATCACATCAACTTACCCGGTTATGTACAAACCCAAGAGGTTTAGCAAAATATGAATTCCAGATCTCTGAATGTCCATTGGAAAGTTCATGCCCACAAGTCCCTTTTTTAATTTCCAGATGTTCAGCTTTGTAGATCAGATGCTGGTCCAAGTCTTCTCCCAGGGGTTCTATCACATAACTTTGATTGCTGTCTAGCATAATCAGCCCACTAACACACAGAGAAGAAATGAAAAAAAATGAATGTAAGGAAAAAATATCACATAACCATAATTAATTTATGTAAACTAAAAACAATGCAAATAAAATAATTCTTGAACCTAAAATGCAATACCAAATGATCAAAAAACAAAAAAAAAAAAAAGAAAGAAATGAAACAGTTTCCATTTCTAATCTGTTAAAAACAGTCCACTAACTTCAGGCAAAATATATCGGAGTAGTAGTACTGTTACAAAAAGTTTTATTTCTAAGATAAGGTATAGGGGCTCAGCCTTTTGGCTAAGATCAAATGTATATGTATTCAGTTGTGGTTAAGGACAAAGGCAAAATTACAGTTAGCGCAAATTAGAAAGGTGGTCAAGACGGGGGTCCATCACACTGTCAAACACAGATGTAGTAAATTATATCTGGTGTAAACATGGCTAGTTTTCTACTTTAATTTTGAGATAAGTTTTACTCTCTGATATGCTAAGTCATTTGGGGTATTTTTGGTGTAATATAGCCAGGGTGACATTAATATCATGGTTACAGTTTAGTTATGAGTTTTAGTTAGTACAATATTGTTTAGCATTTATTTGCTTCAGCTCCAGTTTGTCAATAATACTGTTTGAAGTTATAGCCTTGTTCTGTATTTTTTATTTGTCCAGTTTACTTTTTTATTCTATGTTTTATAAAATGAATTGGTAAGGTTTAAGATATGCGAGTGAAGTTGTTTTATGTTTTTTGTACTTTTTTGCATGGGTCTACTGCAGTTGGTCAAAATTTTAATTTCTCAAAACTCAGTTGGACAAGACTGTATGATCAATAATTTAAAATATCAAAAAACAACTACAAAGAAGAAATAAAGTGGCATGGAGATCATAGAGTTAGCATATATAATTAGCAGGGGTTGTGCAAGTGCAGTGGAGCATACCCCATTGCTAAAATGCTGTTTCTTCTTCCTAGTTGGTTTTCAATATTTTAAGTTGTCGATCATACAGTCTCAACCATGTGAGTTTCGGCAATTTAAAAGTTTGACCTACTAAAATAAATCCTTTTTTTTTTGTACCCAATGGTTATATCCTTTTCTTTTCTGTGTAAATGTATACAACTAGTACATAATAACAGTAATAAACACATCTTAAATGATTTATTTTGCTGAAAAAGCAGGAAAGCAAGAATTAAAAAGATGATGCCAAATCCAGAATCGCACACTTACCTGACCCGAGCCCTAACCCTTACTCACCCAACCCGTGCCCTAACCTGAACGTCCGGACAATCACACACTTACCTTAACCCAACCCGTAACTTTCCACCGATCACTGAAAACAGCAAAGCCACAACAACGGCCAACCGAATTATTTCCCTAGGAAAGAATTCGGTTTTGTGCAGCTTCGCTGTTTTCAGCATTCGCGATATTGGGTTCGATATTAGATCATTCGAAATGTTGCCGTTTCGATAATCTAATATAGAACCTAATGTTTTTCCTTTCCCATGCTGTCTTGGGCAGCAGCACCGATAGATCACATAAGCTGTAGAAGCTAAACACAAATTGAACACTTCTATAAAAGTTAAAGCTGCAGATTCCTACATCCAAATATGTTATTTATCCAAAATAAAAAGGAACAATTTCCTTTTTTATTCAAAATCATTCTTTACATATGACTTAATAATTCATTTATCATTAAACAGATCAGGCAGAAAATAATTTAAATCATAATACAGAAGTGGAAAAATGTCTTGCCCTAGAAGCCAGAGCTCTGTTGTCTATATACATATTTCCAGGAATGAACAGCTAGGCTTCTAACATCTGAGAATGCAGTCAGCAGTTCTGTTAAGCTAATTTACCAATGGAAAATGTACTGAAGCTACATAATTTTAGCTTTCAAAGAAAATGTACCTTTACTTAAGTTCAACAAGTAAATTGAGGACAATGGATAATAAAAAATAAATCTTAAAACAGTCATTTTTGCACATTTAATGTCTTTGAAATTCCTTTTTCCTTCAACACTTTTTATACATTTGGAGCCATTCCAACTCCATTTTCCTTTAACCGTTGTCTATGTGTTATTAATGCTAATTTAACTAATGTGTTATTAATACTAATTTAACTAATCAGACTTAACTTTTGTCTGTAACACAAGGGTCCTGGTTAAATATATATGTGTGTGTGTGTGTGTGTGTGTGTGTGTGTGTGTGTGTGTGTGTGTGTGTGTGTTGTATATATATATATATATATATATATATATATATATATATATATATATATATATATATAAAATAAAGCAGTCACTGTAACACTATTGCAATAACATCTGTTCCATGTTATACTGTTCATTTCCTTTTAAAAGTGTGATTCAGCTTTGTCATGGTGATGGGCTCCCAGAGAGGATGAAAAACATGCATAGATGCTGATTATGACTCTATCAAAAAAGATTCATTAGTATTTTCTTTTGTTTGTTTTGGTTTTAGTTGAAATCTTATTAAGCTCTGTACTTTGAGATGACTGAAAGTAGTTTGCATAGCGTTTTATGATTTTCCTTGTAGCCTGACTTGTGTATCGCATTTCTCCTAAAGCTAATTTTCCTGGATATTTTTTATTCTGTTTTCTGCTAAGGAAACTTTTGTGAAACAGTCCATTGAATACTACTTTATCATCTACTATATAATACACTGGCCATTTCCTACTTAAAGTCATATTCAGTCAATCATTTGTTCATTCTCTGATACCCAATTTATTCTATTCTGGGTCATAGGGGACCTAGTATATATCCAAACAATCAGTGGACATAGACCGAGACACAATCCTAGATGGGGATGATGGTTCATTGCAGGAAATATGTGTGTGTGTATGTGAGTGTGTGTGTGTGTATGTGAGTGTGTGTGTGTGTGTGTGTGTGTGTGTGTGTGTGTGTGTGTGTGTGTGTGTGTGTGTGTGTGTGTGTGTGTGTGTGTGTGTTTGTATCAATATGAGTTCAGTAACTTAAACAACTGAAATATCAATGTCCCTAATGTCGACACATTAATATCAACAAACAACTTTTGCAACCTGTTGCTTATGCTCTGAGGAATAATCTCCTCAGAGCATGAACATTCTAAAACATGTTTTTGCAAGGGGTCAAGCCCCCCTGCTTCTTATTTATTCCAACTCCGAGAGTCCACAATCTTAGTGGAAAGGGGATATTCCCCAACCCTGTGGATTGTTGGCTTTGCACACCTGTCAACCATCTGTTTTGTTGATCAAAGTATATTGAAAAAACAGGGGCCAGCATTACATATTTTCATTATTTTTTATGAATTACACAAATATATGCATAGATGCATATATATTTATATATCTATATCTATATTTATATATAGATAGATAGATAGACAGATGGTGCCAGGCTTAACAAACCTGTTGTTTTGGCCTTCCTAAAGCAGATGACTGCTCTTTTGTCTAGGTTGTGATGTAAAAATATTTGGCAATAATGCAGTGAAAGCACAGAAAAGCATACTGGTAATGCATAAAGCACTGATGTGCATAGATTCACAGTAATCTTTCTCCAAACTGACAATAAAAACAGTCCTTGAGCACTAACAGCTCCAAAGCTGGACTGCTTGAATAAGCATCTGCTGTAAAACTTTAGAAAACTGGAGTTAAAAAAATGGCTGACTATGCAGTAGTTCATAGCCATACACTAATATAGAAGCAGAGCCTAATAAAAGTTCACCTAATCACAAAGCTAAATCCAAGGGCCATTATAAAAGAGATTCAAGCAGCCACCATTTTCCATTAACTGACAGACTTTTTGTATCCAAAGCAGCTGTTCCTTATAACTCCTACAGAATGCCATCAACCACAGAGCTTGTTTTACAAAATACTTTTAGTTGCAAAAACTTGCAATCAATCCCTGGTACTCAAAGACAGAAATAACAAAATCCCAAAAAGATCTGGTCTTGCAGATACATATCAGCATATTGAATCTCACTGACAAAATACCTGTAAGTATTCAGCAAGTTTAGAGTAGATGTAGCATTTCTAACAGAGCTGGGTCAGACATGGCTTTGTAAGTCAAGCAGAGATCACCTCTATGTAGGTGATATGAGACAGAATAGTTGGAGTTTTTTGAGTCTGTCCATATAGAAGTGTTTAAGGCCTAGGATCCTCTTTGTGAGGTACTTTTGTGGCCTCTCCAGTTGTTGCAGGTGTTTAGTGAGGTACATGCCAAATGGGGCATTGTACTTAATGATTGGCCTAATGAGGGATGGGTAGAGGGAGACAATGACCTCTTTCTTCCTGGATGCAAAACCCTTAGTAATGAGATGTGCCACACAGAAGGACTTTCTGACCACACTGGCAGTGTGGTGGTCAAAAGAGAGGTTGCTGTCATCCTGTGTTCCCAGATCTCTTATAATGCCTTCTGTGTTCAGTGGACTACCATCGATGTGGTGGTTCATGGGAACTGGGTTTTTCCCAAAGGGGATGACGACACATTTTTTTGGCATTGAGCTTTAGGCCATGGTTCTGACACCAGTCATTGGTCTCAGTGAGGCCTTTCTGTAGGATGTCAACATCACTTGGGGAGTTAATAATGGCTCCCAACTTGCAATTGTCTATGAACTTTGTCAGCCAGAGTCCCTTCATGTTGGACTGGACTTCTGAGAAGTAGATACCAAACAGGAGAGGACCCAGGACCGATCTCTGTGGGACTCCACTCGTGACTGGTCAGTAGTCTGACTTGGAGTCGGCTACTTTCACACTGTGGGTTTTATCTGTGAGCCAGTTTGCAGCCCACCTAGTGATATAGGGGTTGATGCCTAGCTTAGTGAGTTTTTCTATTATTCCTGAGTGGGGAATGGTATCAAAGGTCTTGGTCAGATTTAGATAGGCTGTATGAGCCACCTTGCCTTCATCCACAGCTCTGGTGACTGACTCAAAGAAGTCAACCAACTTGGGCAGGCATGATCTACCCTTCACAAAACCAAATTGTGTGGGATCCAGAGTTTGGAGATTCCCTACATCCTTGTTTATTAGGTCCATGATGATGCGTTCCATAGCTTTGCATATTAGACTTGTCACGTAATGGGGCAATAGTTTCCAGGGTCTGTAGTCGCTCCTCCTTTGTGGAGAGGGATGACTATAGCAGTGCACCATTCAGTAGGGACAAAGGCTGAGGTGAGGCTGTGATTGAACAGGGCACACAGATGAGGTGCCAGTTCACTCTGTAGTTCATGTAGAACACAGCCAGAGATACTGTCAGGTCCCATAGAGGCTGTATTCTTGGCCTTGGACAGTGCTGTTTTAACTTATGCAGCAGTAATACTGGGTGCCTGGCAATCTACTGGTATTAAATATTAAGAGAGAGGAGTCTTTAAAGGGTAGAAATCTTTTGAATAAATATTGGCACTAAGGATGATAGTGACATGACTGACCATTGTAAAGTTTTTTCTTAATTAGAATAACAATGTACCTTAGAAATATACATCAGCTGTTTCTAGCAATGTTTCAGAAGAGTCATTTTTCCTGAGTCAGAGTTACAATCTGTAGTAGTTCACTAAAATATAATCTATACAAATCTTTCCATGTTTGAAGTAAATTTAAACATGTTTGTCTAGCTACAAAAGTATTACAAACAACAAGTTTTTAAATAAAGTTTTATTGTACCATATTGCAGTGCAGTAATCCCACTCCTTACCGAATGCTGATAATTACACAGAAAAGCATGGAAGATCATTTTGCAATTCATCACCTAAGCAAGGAACTATTTTACTTAAAAATGTAACAAAACTATGTCTTTAAATACTTAGATTAAAAAAAAAATAATTTTAATGGCAATACCATTTAGAGTCTGCAGTACTTGGTAATACCTAACTTCTAAGATGAGACCTTCCTCCTATAGTGCTGGCTCTCAAAACACTGCACAATACCTCACATGCTGCTGGGTAGCTTTAGAACTTTTACATCTAAAAGCCATTTTTGTTTTCTTTTCTTTTATTTCTTCATTGAATGCTGACTTGATATATCAACAAATGATACCACATTTCAATAATCTTTCTATAAGTACAAACCTGCCTAGAGGCATCTTCATATGTGTTCATCTGTTGCCACTTTCTCTTCATCAGAGAAATTTCACTTTTAGGACTTCAAACATCACTTTACTGTACGTTAGATTCATTCTTGTCATCCTTAAATACGATCACTTCCATTTTCTCTATAGCCTAGTTTGAGGCTTTTCCTATTCACTCCATAACAATCTTAGCCATCACATTCTTTAAAGGAATTTCACCAACAGCAGTCTACAGAAAGTGTCCTTGTCTGAAGCTACTTTTATTTTTAATTGCAGGGTTTATAAGGTGGAATGATCCCCCACCCCCAACACATTGAATTTCTTAATAGTGCTTTATGGCTTTTTAAAGATAAGATACTTTTTGGTTCTCAGTTCTGCAGTAGACATCAAGTCTCCCTTTCAATCACCCCACTGACTCATTTGTTCTTCCCAGGAACAAAAGATCATCAATCCATTTATTCCTGTGTGAGGTGACAAGTCGGTTGCCAAGAGCAGGGTTTTCATCTGTTATAGCTCCCTGCGTCACAGCCTGATTTCTAAATGCAAACCAAATGAAACTACAAACTGGCGAACTGAACGAATGCAGCTGGCTGTAGCATAGTCCAAGCAAGACAAATTGTTACAAAGGTAGAAACTTTTATTGTGAGTAGATACAAGGCATACTGCATGAAGCGCTTTTCGTATTCTGGCTGAATACTTTATCAAATGCACACTACACTATGAATCAAATCATTTAAATAGCTTAAAATTTGATAAAACAGGAAGTGACATCAATTACTAAACCTTCCCATTAACAACAATCTTAACATATTCACGCCCATTCAAGCACACTCATCCATGAGAACTAATCATGAAAAGCAAAGTTATACTACTGAAGCATACTACAAAAACGTGAGGACTGTTGCATTGTTACTTGGAACCATCCTACTTAACTGTATATTATACATGATTATTAAAAAAATTTATAAAATCCTTACATCACTAAAAGACATCTTTATGTCTGCAAGGACTAGTGCATGTGTGTAATAAATAGTAAAATTTATTTAACTGATAAATAAACTAACAGTTAACCCATATGGACGAATCACAAAAATAGACCCGAAGAATGGGTTACCTAAACAGACTTTTAATTTTCAGTATAGAATTTAAGTGAACTGGCGTCATTGATCCCAGGATGGTGGCACGGATCCAGTTTAATCGGCCATTTCAATTCAAGTTCTTCTAGTTTTAGTTGAGTTGAACCACCCCTTATATCTTCACTGATTTGGTCAATAACCTGAAATTTAAACTTATGGTCAGGAGCCGAACTAACATGTTTCGCTAGTGCATTTGTAGCACTCAGTTTTTTTATGGCATATTGATGCTTGTACACCCTGTCTCTCAAGCGGTGTTCCATCTTGCCAACGTAATATACTGGACACATTTGACATTTAGCTAGATATACCACCATCCCGGAATTACAATTACATTTTTTGGTCAATTTATACCTAGCCTCACGGACTGTGAAACTGTTGCTTGTGTCCATTTACTTACAAAACTTACAGTTTTAACATTTTAACATCCCTTTCATTTTGGAGTTCAATGATGTTTTATTTTCCAAAAGACTTTTTAAATTACTCCCCTTCCTATATGTTACCTTTGGGGTAATATCAAACTTATTGGGCATGTTCAAATCATTTGTAATATATGCCCAATTTTTCTTCAATATACTAAACACCTCTGAACTCTCTAAATTGTATGTTGAAATAAAGTTTGTTTTATAGTTCTATTCTATTACTTTTGATGTAATAAATGAGTCACACTTTTCTATCCCTTCATTGTTGTGATGTAAAGCTTCTGACCTTGGTTTGAGAATAGGTGAATGCATCCCAGCCTTCCTTTTATCATGAACTTCCTTAATTAGATCCCACACTAACCTATCTGGATACGCTCTTGCTAGAAACATTTTTTGTAGGAGGTTGCATTTGGTTATAAAATAAGTGTCTGAAGACAATACGAGCTGCTCGGACTAATTGTCCTTTTACTACCGTGCGTTTTTGTTGAAAGGGATGGCAACTGGAAAAATGTAAAAACAAGTTTGAATAAGTATTTTTTCTAAAGATTCTAACTAAGGAACAGTTGTTCAGTCTATCCTTCCTTAGATTTATATCCAGATAGTCTATTTCATCTATATGGAAGTTGGCTGTGAATCTGAGGAAGTTAGTAGTATTATTGATGTAGTCTTTAAATTGTTGTATCTCGCGTTCTTCTACTTCAAGGGTGATAAAAATATCATCCAAATAACGCGTGTACATTTTCAACTTGTCCTTGAAGGCATTGTTCTCCAGTACAAACAATCTTTCCCATCTTGCCATTACCATGTTGGCAAAACTAGCGCCACATGGTGACCCCCATGGCTACACCCACTCTTTGTAAGTAGAATTGTCCATTAAATATAAAATAATTATAGGACAAGATGGTCTCCAATAATTCTACTACCAGAGAGATTTCAGCGGGTGCTGCCCCTTTAACTACCAACATTTCTTGTACCCATTCAATACCCTGAATGTGTGGAATAGATGTGTATAAATCCATCAGGTCTATTGTTAAAACTATATCCCTTTCATCATATGGCAGATTGTTAATTTTTTCTAGGAAAGATCAAGGGTCTTTACACACTTGAGTCTCTTCTATAAGATATTTTTTAATAATCATGTCCACATATTTGGCACAGGCATATGTAATTGAGCCCCTGCCATCCACCAATGGTCTCATAGGTGGGTTCATCAAATCTTTGTGGATTTTGGCTATACCAAACATGACAGGGATTCTTGGGTATTGAACCGAGAGATAGTTTAGAGTATTAATGTCTATCCTCGCTTCAATAAACAGATCATCTAAGAAACTTTTAATCCGTTGATAGTCTCTATTCAACTCATTCTGTGAGGCCAGGGTATATGACTCAGTACTTAAAATTTCTAACATCCTGTTAACATAGTCTATGTTATCCATTATTATAACCCCTCCCCCTTATCTGGTTTACTGATTCTAACATCAAGTGATCTCAGGAAATTCAATTCATCCCATTCGTCTCTACTAAAATTATTGTGTTGGTCTTGATGCCTACTTATTTAATGGAGGAATCTCAAATCTAGTTCACACATACACTCAAACATATGTAGTGCCGGATTTAAAGGTGGATTAAATGTACTTGGCATGTGTAATTGGAACTGTGAGTTAGTTACTTCTGGCTGTTCTTCATTAAAAAGCAATTTTAAATTCAACTTTCTAATGTACATTTTGACATCAATAATAGTTTTTGCCAAGTTCATATGTTGGCTTGGAATAAAATTATATTCTTTTGCTAAAATATCAGCCATGTTTGAATTAACAGTCACAGATAAATAATTATAGATTTTGAAATCACCAGATGAATTTTGAACAATTTTGAAGGGGGTTTACTAGCGTTTTCGCTTGTTGGATTTCTTGTTCATATATCTCTGTTGGCCAAAGTTCCCCCATTTTGGCACTGTCCCCGAATTTGTGTTGATCTGAAAATTTACATGGTGGGAGGGCTCCTGCAAAATTGCCTACTTTGTTATTTTGTATCCCCCTGTTATGATTAACTAATCTGTCACTTATCTTTGGTCCAGGAGGGTCAATGTTGTCATTCTGATTGTTATTGGAGGCTACATGGTCATCATTCGAGGACTCTACTTCTTGCCCTACTCCAGGGTACTCCAACGGACCTTGGTAACCACTGTTGGGTGCCCAAGTTTGTGAAGTAGGGGGACAAGGATACGCTGTACCATGAGAATATGCCAGTTTATCACGTGATTTTTTTTAGTCTTTATACTTTTTAATTTCAACATGTACTGATCTATACTAGAAAAAATTCTATTGTAGTTGAATTGGTACCTATTAAAGTCATCATCTGTTTTGATTTTGTTATCCAGATCAGTGACTTCTTTGAGTAAAATGTCAATCCAGTTATTATAGTGTTTAATCATTAAATCTAAAAGTTCGAAACCTTGTTTGTCAAATAATTGAATCAATTCTTTATGAAATAAGGAATTATTCTCAAGGCCCTTGGGGTATTGCCTCCTTCTAAGGCCTTTTGGAGTAATCTGCTGTTGGATACACTCCTTAAAATACCCAATTTCTAGTTGCAGTTTTTTACTTTGACTAATTTAAAATCCAAAGTTTTCAAACCATCAGCAATGCAATACGGGTCGATTATATTACCTCCAGCCGGTTCTCCTATCAGTGTACCATGGTTCATGGAAAATGAAAAACCTCCATTCAACCAGTCTTTGGAGGAGTTTTTTAAGTGAGTGGATGCTTTATCTACAAAATTTGATTGGTGGGAACAGCAGCGTCAGACAGTGTTGGGTAACAACCAGGCAGCAGTTACCCCTGTTCAACGGAACCAGGTTTTACCACATTCGGAATCTTTTAACAACATAGGAAACAGTATGAACGTACCAGCTCATATTAATGTTTCTTCTAACGGACAACATGAATCATTAGATACACAGAGCAATGCGGGTAATGTTAACCAGATTTCTGGTGGCTCGGGGCTAATAGGGGATCCTTCTTCTTTTTCAGACTGGTTGAATGGAGGTTTTTCATTTTCAGTGAACCATGGTACACAGATAGGAGAACCGGCTGGAGGTAACGTAAATGACCCGTATTGTATTGCTGATGATTTGAAAACTTTGGATTTTAAATTAGTCAAAGTAAAAAAACTGCAACTAGAAATTGGGTATTTAAAGGAGTGTATCCAACAGCGGATTATTCCTAAAGGCCTTAGAAGGTGGCAATACCCCAAGGGCCTTGAGAATAATTCATTATTTCATAAAGAATTGATTCATTTGTTTGACAAACAAGGTTTTGAACTTTTAGATTTAAGGATTAAACACTATAACAACTGGATTGACATTTTACTCAAAGAAGTCACAGATCTGGATAACAAAATCAAAACAGATGGTGACTTTAATAGGTACCAATTCAACTACAATAGAATTTTTTCTAGTATATATCAGTACATTTTGAAATTAAAAAGTATCATCATCATCTTTCGGCTTTTCCCGTTAGCGGTCGCCACAGCAGATCATCTCTTTCCATTTCTTCCTATCCTCTGCATCTTGCTCTGTCACACCAACCACCTGCATGTCCTCTCTCACCACGTCCATAAACCTTATCTTAGGCCTTCCTCTTCTCCTCTTACCTGGCAGCTCCATCCTTAGCATCTTTTTCCCAATACACCCATTATCCCTCCTCAGCACATGTCCAAACCAACACAATCTCGTCTCTCTTGCTTTGTCTCCAAACTGTCCAACATGAGCTAACCCTCTAATATACTGATTCCTAATCCTATCCATCCTAGTCACACCGAGTGCAAATCTTAACATCTTTAACTCTGCCACATCCAGCTCTGACTCCTGCCTTTTTGTCAATGCCACTGTCTCCAGCCCATATAACATAGCTGGTCTCACTACTGTCTTGTAGACCTTCCCTTTCACTCTTACTGGTACCCGTCTGTCACAAATCACTCCTGACACTCTTCTCCACCCATTCCACCCTGCCTGTACTCTCTTCTTCACCTCTCTTCCACATTCACCATTACTCTGAACTGTTGATCCCAAGTACTTAAACTCGTCCACCTTTACCAACTCTACTCCCTGCATCGTCACCATTCCTCTACCCTCCCTCTCATTTACAGACATATATTCTGTCTTAGCCCTGCTGACTTTCATTCCTCTGCTCTCTAGAGCATATCTCCACCTCTCCAGAGTCTCCTCAACCTGATTCCTACTCTCACTACAGATCACAATGTCATCTGCAAACATCATAGTCCACGGGGCCTCCTGTCTCATCTCATCTGTCAACCTGTCCATCACCACTGCAAATAAGAAAGGACTCAGAGCTGATCCTTGATGTAATCCCACCTCCACCTTAAACGGATCTGTCACTTCCACTGCAGTCCTCACTACTGTCACACTACCCTCGTACATATCCTGTACCACTCTTACATACTTCTCTGCCACTCCCGACTTCCTCATACAATACCACAACTCTTCTCTAGGCACCTGTCATATGCTTTCTCCAAGTCTACAAAGACACAATGCAACTCCTTCTGACCTTCTCTGTATTTCTCCAATAACACTCTCAGGGCAAACATCGCATCTGTAGTGTTCTTTCCTGGCATGAAACCATACTGCTGATCACTAATCATCACCTCCCTTCTTAACCTAGCTTATAAAGACTAAAAAAATATCACGTGATAAACTGGCATATTCTCATGGTACAGCGTATCCTTGTCCCCCTACTTCACAAACTTGGGCACCCAACAGCTGTTACCAAGGTCTGTTGGAGTACCCTGGAGTCGGGCAAGAAGTAGAGTCCTCAAATGATGACCATGTAGCCTCCAATAATAGTCACAATGACAACATTGACCCTCCTGGACCAAGGAGAAGTGACAAACTAGTGAATCGTAACAGGGGGATACAAAATAACAAAGTAAGCAATTTTGCAGGAGCCCCCCACCATGTAAATGTTCAGAACAACACAAATTCGGGGACAGTGCTGAAATGGGGGAACTTTGGCCTACAGAGATATACAAACAAGAAATCCAAACAAGCGAAAACGCTAGTAAACCCCCTCAAGATTGTACAAAATTCATCTGGTGATTTCAAGATCTATAATAATTCATCAGTGACTGTTAATTCAAACATGGCTGATATTTTAGCAAAAGGATATACTTTTATTCCAAGCCAACATATGAACTTGGCAAAAACTATTATTGATGTCAAAATGTACATTAGAAAGTTGAATTTAAAATTGCTTTTTAATGAAGAACAGCCAGAAGTAACTAACTCATAGTTCCAATTACACGTGCCGAGTACATTTAATCCACCTTTAAATCCGGCACTACATACGTTTGAGTGTATGTGTGAGCTAGACTTGAGATTCCTCCATAAAACAAGTAGGCATCAAGACCAACACAATAATTTTAGTATAGACGAATGGGATGAATTGAATTTCCTGAGATCACTTGATGTTAGAATCAGTAAACCAGATAAGGGGGGAGGGGTTATAATAATGGACAACATAGACTATGTTAACAGGATGTTAGAAATTTTAAGTACGGAGTCATATACCCTAGCCTCACAGAATGAGTTGAATAGAGACTATCACCAGATTAAAAGTTTCTTAGATGATCTATTTATTGAAGCGAGGATAGCCATTAATACTCTAAACAATATCTATGTTCAATACCCAAGAATCCCTGTCATGTTTGGTATAGCCAAAATCCACAAAGATTTGATGAGCCCACCTATGAGACCATTGGTGGATGGCAGGGGCTCAATTGCATATGCCTGTGCCAAATATGTGGACATAATTATTAAAAAATATCTCATAGAAGAGACTCACGTGTGTAAAGACTCTTGGTCTTTCCTAGAAAAAAATTAACAATCTGCCATATGATGAAAGGGATATAGTTTTAACAATAGACCTGATGGATTTATACACGTCTATTCCACACATTCAGGGTATTGAATGGGTACAAGAAATGTTGGTAGTAAAAGGGGCAGCAACCGCTGAAATCTCTCTGGTAGTAGAATTATTGGATACCATCTTGTCCTATAATTATTTTATATTTAATGGACAATTCTACTTACAAAGAGTGGGTGTAGCCATGGGGGTCCCCATGTGGCGCTAGTTTTGCCAACATGGTAATGGCAAGATGGGAAAGATTGTTTGTATTGGAAAACAATGCCTTCAAGGACAAGTTGAAAATGTACACGCGTTATTTGGATGATATTTTTATCATCGTTGAAGTAGAAGAACGCAAGATACAACAATTTATAGACTACATCAATAATACTACTAACTTCCTCAGATTCACAGCCAACTTCCATATAGATGAAATAGACTATCTGGATATTAATCTAAGGAAGGATAGACTGAAAAACTGTTACTTAGCTAGAATCTTTAGAAAAAATACTTATTCAAACTTGTTCTTACATTTTCCAGTTGCCATCCCTTTCAACAAAAACGCGCGGTAGTAAAAGAACAATTAGTCTGAGCAGTTCGTATTGTGTCTTCAGACAATGATTTCATAACCGAATGTAACCTCCTACAAAAAATGTTTCTAGCAAGAGCATATCCAGATAGGTTAGTGAGGGATCTAATTAAGGAAGTTCATGATAAAAGGAAGGTTGGGATGTATTCACCTATTCTCAAACCAAGGTCAGAAGCTTTACATCACACCAATGAAGGGATAGAAAAGTGTGACTCAGTTATTACATCAAAAGTAATGGAAAAGAACTATAAAATAAACTTTATTTCAACATACAATTTAGAGAGTTCAGAGGTGTTTAGTATATTGAAGAAAAATTGGGCGGATATTAAAAATGATTTAAACATGCCCAATAAGTTTGATATTACCCCAAAGGTAACATATAGGAAGGGGGGTAATTTAAAAAGTCTTTTGGAAAATAAAACATCACTGAACTCCAAAATGAAAGGGATGTTAAAATTTGAAAACTGTAAGTTTTGTAAGTACATCGACAAAGGCAACAGTTTCACAGTCTGTGAGGGTAGGTATAAATTGACCAAAAAATTTAATTGTAATTCCAGGATGGTGGTATATCTAGCTAAATGTCAAATGTGTCCAGTATATTACGTTGGCAAGACAGAACGCCGCTTGAGAGACAGGGTGTACGAGCATCAATATGCCATAAAAAAACTGAGTGCTACAAATGCACTAGCGAAACATGTTAGTTCAGCTCCTGACCATAAGTTTAAATTTCAGGTTATTGACCAAATCAGTGAAGATATAAGGGGTGGTCCAACTCAACTAAAACTGGAAGAACTTGAATTGAATTGGCATATTAAATTGGATGCGTGCCACCATCAATGACGCCAGTTCACTTAAATCTATACTGAAAATTAAAAGTCTGCTTAGGTAACCCATTCTTCTGGTCTATTTTTGTGATTCGTCCATATGGGTTAACTGTTAGTTTATTTATCGGTTAAATACATTTTACTATTTATTACGCACATGCACTAGCCCTTGCAGGACTGCGGTGGTGGTGCTGCGGTAGCGTTGTCGCCTCACAGTAAGACGTT
This sequence comes from Protopterus annectens, assembly GCF_019279795.1. Classification (NCBI taxonomy): domain Eukaryota; kingdom Metazoa; phylum Chordata; order Ceratodontiformes; family Protopteridae; genus Protopterus; species Protopterus annectens. The sequence continues at coordinate 1,491,485,378 of NC_056733.1, read as the reverse complement.
GTCCTGTTCGATTCTCAGCTAAAGCGTCTTCTGTGTGGAGACATGCGTGAATGGGCGTACCTTCGTGGAAGGTTGTACGTCAGGGCTGGCAACTTGGTACTTAAAATCTGCTGCCAATCATTAGCGGACCGGAGTTTCGCTGTGGCGACCCCTAACCGGGAAAAGCCAAAAGATACAACAACTAGTCCTTGCAGACATAGAGATGTCTTTTAGTGATGTAAGGATTTTATAAAATGTTTTTAATAATCATGTATTATATACAGTTAAGTAGGATGGTTCCAAGTAACAACGCAGCAGTCCTCAAGTTTTTGTAGTATGCTTCAGTAGTATAACTTTGCCTTTCATGACTAGTTTTCATGGATGAGTGCGCTCGAATGGGCGTGAATATGTTAAGTTTGTTGTTAATGGGAAGGTTTAGTAATTGATGTCACTTCCTGTTTTATCAAATTTTAAGCTATTTAAATGATTTGATTCATAGCGTAGTGTGCATTTGATCAAGTATTCAGCCAGAATACGAAAGACGCTTCATGCAGTACACCTTGTATCTACTCACAATAAAAGTTTCTACCTTTGTAACAGTTTGTCTTGCTTGGACTATGCTACAGCCAGCTACATTCGTTCAGTTCGACAGCCTGATTTCTGCAAACATTTCCTGTCATTCACCATACAGTTTACCTCTGGGCAAGTGTATATGTTAGGGTCCCAAGGTATGTAATGGCAATTGCTAATCAATTCCCACCTCCCTTGTACTAGTTCCTTCAAGCTGATAGAGTCAATTTAGGGAAGGGTATAACTTTATTTATTTATTTTATTTATTTACACTTTGTTGATCAGGTTAGACCAACTAAGACAATGGCCTCTTTTCAAGGGGAAACTATACCTCTCAACTGTCCTTAGTTTCTCAAAATATCCTGATTTTTGCTTTATATTTTTGGCCTGTTCCTCATAAAATTTGTGACTTTCTGGCAAATCATTGAGGACTGAAGTCACTAAATAATGGCATACATTTGAGTTTCAGACTTCATATCCTTTAGAAAATGCATGCTAATGCAAATCATGATATTTGAGCAACTTTCTAAGAGCAATATTTGCAATCTGTCCATATTTTTGCTCCTTTGCTCCCTCCCCCCATTAAGGTTTTTCCGAATTTCTTGCACTTAAAGACTGAGAGAATTTTGGTCAGGGTACCGGGTAACTCCCCCTGGTTGTCATTGTTGTGAGTCTGACCCATTTTGGAGGAGAACTTCCTGTTTCTATCCAGGAGCAGAGGCAGCCCAGAGAAATGGGGAAGCATATGGAGAGAGAAGAAAATGATGGAGTTGTGAAAGAAATGAAGGAGAATGCAAAAATTGAGACTGGAGAATGTGTTCAGGATTCTAAGGAAATATTTCAAAGAAACCTGTTTGATAGAGATGAGTCAACAAATGATAGATATATAATTACAACCCTCCAGTCAGGAGGGTTGTGGAATAATTTCCTTAAAGAAATGGTAATGCAGACTGAGACAGAAAATGAATGAGATGTTTCCTGGGGGGACATTATATAGAAAATACAAAAGGAGGATGCAGAGACAATCCTAAAGAATGGTGGTGAGATGGAAAAGAAACCATATGCAGAGAAAGTAAAAGAAGGCAAAAGTGGAGTAGCAGAAAAGAAGGCAGAAGAAAATGAAAAATGGAAGTACATGGTAAGGATTCTAAGTAAAGAAGACAAAGAAATTGACAGGTATGAAGTGTGGGACAGTCTAATAGCTCCTTTGGGTGTAAAGGAATTTACTCTTATTAACAAACAGACATTTTGTGACATTATATTTGAGACTGTTTTTTTTCAATGGAAACTTTTCTTGGAGAAAATTAAAAAAAGACTGTAACCTATGTAATCTTTATGTGATAAAAGTATTTAAAAGGGAAACAAAAAAGAAGATTTGCATACACTAGCATAGACTTTCAAAGGACATTTGAAAGCTTTATGTAAATGAGTATTGGACATTGCAAATGTTTATGACAAAAGGGGTTTATGGACTGGTGGGTGGGATTGTAATATTGTTTTAAAAATAGAAAGAGAAACAATTATACATATTCCAAGCATGATAAATGTGGAGAAGAATAAGGGTGCTGTAAAATATAGGAGACAACCCAAAACATTTTTTGTGGAAAAGAAGGACATTTGATAAGTAAATGTGACAAAAAAATGTTAAATTTGTGGGGAAATAGGACATGATGCAAAAAAATGTGAAGTGAAATGTCATAAATGTAACAAAATTAGACATTTATGGATGGAGTCCAACAACTAAAATAAGAGTAAGGAAAAAGAAAGAGTAGACAATGAACAAAGAGAAGAAATTTTAGTAGTACAAATAGAAAAAAAAGTAGATGAGAAAAAAATAATAAAGAGGACACAGCAGAAGGTTCTGAAATAAGTGAAGAAGACATAAACTGGGAGGTAGTAAAACAAAACCAAATAATTATATTGATAAAAGGGTAAAAGACAGAAAAAGGAAATTTAAAGGGATAAGTATAAAAGAAAAAAAGAAAGGAAATGGATGAAAAAGAAAATATACAGCTAAAGACTGGGGCTTGGTATAACAGTTAAGGTTTTTCACTCACAGACACAAGGTGTTTGATTCTCACATATGGGAAGGAAAATGATGAGGCTTAGAATGGCCTATTAAGAAAGCTATTCTAGTAATTAGCTATGAACTTATGAAACCATAAATCTAAGGAAAACAGAAAATTAAAAATGTAAAGTGCTTTCTGTAAATGTGAATTGTATTAAGAATATAGTAAGATGAAGTGATGTAGATGTAATTATATTAGAAGACACAAGATTTTTAACAGATGAAGAAAAATTGCAAACAGAGAAACTATGGGGAGGAAAGATAAGCTGGAATTTGGGAATGATAGATGTTCTGGAATAACCATATTCTGTACAGATACAGTAAAGATATTAGATGTAACTTTAGCAAAATGGGAAGATTAACCACTGCAGATTTAAAATGGAAAGAACAAGTAGTATATAGTATTTATACCATTATATGCTTATACTAATTGTAAAGAAAGGGAAAGCTTATTTCATCAGATTTTAGACTATGCTGTGAAAAATATGAATATTATAACAAGAGAATTTAATTGTGATTTAAGAAGTAAGAGTAAAAAGAAATGAAATGACATAAGAAAAATGTTAGAAGTATAAGATGGAGTAAGTTAAAACTTTGGGACAAAAATTCATGGACATACAAAAGGGGTATGTATAGAACTGAATAGGTTATTTTATAGTACCAGAAGGTTTAGTTATAGGAGAAGGGAAGGTAGTTGAAACAGGATTTTCTGATCATCTTGCAATGTTGCTATTGATAAAGTAAAACAAGGAATATATAAAAATAATAAAGGAATAAAAAGGATAAATGAGAAAGCATAGAATGACGAAGGAAGGAGATTAATCATACAGTTACAGAAAGATCACATTACTATGAGAACATTTTATAAAAAGTGATCTGAATGGTGGATGATATTTATTTATTTATTTATTTATTTATTTATTTACTTTATATTTGTTTACCGGGAATGTCTGACTAGGCTAAGAGCCTATTTTCAGTGGAGGCCCGGGGAGAAAATCTCCATTGCATAATTGTTTACAGTGAAAAAGAATTAGGTAACACTGTTGTAAAAATATGTCAAAAAATAACACATTAGAATATAAAACGTGCCCAGAGCAATACATGGAAAAGAGGGCAAATACAGCATGTATAAGGATGTAGTTTAGCATGTATAAAAACAATTATATAGCAATTTTAATGGAAAACATAAAAATAAACACAATGAATTCAGGGTAAACAGTAGTGATAAAAATTATTAATCAAAGTGAAGAAAACTGAGAGAAAGAAAGAGTAGGAAGATAGTGTGAAAAGGAAAATGATGTGAGAAAAGTAGAGAAATAAAAATATAAAAGAACATATAATGATACATTGGAAGATTTTAGAATAATGATAGAAAATACTTTGACAAAGAACAAGAACTATATGAAAGAAATCAAGAAAAATACAAGAACTATTATATAAGCAAAGGTATTTTTACAAGGGGAAAATAATAAATATCAAGTTACTTAAGCAAATTAGTAAAGGAAGATAGTAGTGTAATGACGACAGAAATAAAAAAATGTAAAAGGAGGAATAGAAAAATTTCAGGAAAACATGAATAGTGTAGTACAATATGTACAAGAAATGTTTAAAGAAAAAAATGGTAGTGAAAAAACATGGAAAGTAAAAAGCTAACAGAAAAAGGGAATAAAGAATTGGAAAAGGAGATTTCTTTAAATGAGCAAGATAAAGTATTAGGACAAGTAAATATAGAGTTAGCTGCAGGATCAGATGGAATAGGGTATGAAATATATAAAAATCTAAGGAATCAGCAAAATATTTTTAAAGATTATGAATGCATGGTTAATGAAGGTTTTATGTATAAAGAATTATGTAGTGGAATACTTAAATTCATATGAAAGAAGAAAGATAGAAGACAAAAAATGGAGACCAATTGTATAGAATAATAATGATTATAAGATCTTTATGAAAATAATACAAAGAGGTTTAAAACTAAAATGGAAAATATTATGGAAGATAGCAAATATAGTATAAAGAGGACAGGTTGTCAAGAATTATTAATGATAGAGTACTTGTAGATGATATGAACAGAAAACAAGAAGCAAAAATAATGACAGGAGACCTTATAAGGCATTTGACATAATTGGACATGGAATCTTATAGGTAATAATGAAAGAATATAAGTGAGAAAGTTAGGAAATCATGTATGTCAGCATATAGTAATAATAAAGTAAAATGAAAAGTGGTGTAAGACAGGGATGTCCAATGAGTTGTATGCTCTTTGCATTAATTATTAATTTGATAGTATTTGAAATACATTGAAAAAATGAAGGAGGCAGGGCATATAACACCTGAAGGGTTAAGAATTCCAGTCTTGTTAACATATGCAAATTAAATTATAATAATTGCAAAAAACAAAATTTGGATAAAAGAAGTAATTTGCACAAATGAGTGTCTAGAGATGATAGGGATGGCATTAAATAAAGAGAAAAGCAAAGGTTTAGGTGATATAGTAAAGACTGGGAATATATATTTTACAATGAATTAAATTTTCTGTGTTAGGTATATTTTTTTCAATGGGAAAAGACATATTAATTATCATTTAGAAAAAAGAGCTATTTGATAAATTCAATACTGCTGGGAAATAATAGCATATTTAGCAAATGTATTTATGTTGCCAACAGTATTTGAAAAGGAATTATTGCTGATAATGTTTTCATTTATATGGAGTTCTAGATTAAAATAAGCAAAAAGAGGAGTTCTGTACGTAAATGGTTATTTAACCCAGTGGTATATGCTGCTTCATTAAATTTGTACAAAGTGTTAAAGTGGATAAATGAAAAAGATAAGGGATTAGTAGGAAAACTATATAAATATAAGTATGATACATTTTGGGTTATGGTAAAAAAAAGAGAAAAATAGTGTATAAATGAAGAAATAAAATATCACCAAGAAAAAAAATATTTTTATAGAAAATTAAAACTGATGATCTACAGTAGGATTCAATAAACTCTGTGTATGCTTCACTCAAAGCCTACACAGAGTTTATGTGATTGTGCGGTGAGTATCAGCGCTTATTACATATTCATGCTGCACACCATGTTTAAACATAAACAAGCATGCATGGTTTCATGGCTGGCAACAGTGCTGCCGGCCAGGAAACCATGTAAAGCAACACATATAGCAGACCTATTTACGTATGAGAAAACTAGGTTAGCTGGATTCCGCAGCATGCCACAATGATTACCAGGATTTATCACATAGCAATGTATATGGTCCAAACACATTTTAGGACAGTGTATACAGTACAGAGTACTGCAATCACATTCCAGTTATTCTGTACAAATGTTGTGTAAATGATCTTGTAAAAGACTCAGCACAGCTCCTCGTGGTGTCCTGCAGAGTTCTACAAGCAGCAGAGAGTGAAAGAGTGACTTTCCTGGATTTTTAAGTATTATTTCTGGCTTTCGCTTTAATTACTGCATCTCAACTGCATTTCGTTTAAAAAACAGCTCTGCATATTATTTTTACTGTACCTGTGTAGATTTTAAACTGTTAGCACTTTAAAAAGTTATTTTTGTTTAATTTAACTGTTAGGCTAACACACTCAAGTGCGCTAGCCATTTTATAGCATTTACTGTTTGCTACTGTATCTTTTTCTTCTGTCTCTGTAAAAAAAAAAAAAAACAAAAAAATATCCTTGTTTTCCCGCTTTTCTGAACTAGAATAGTCCAGTCTTCAGACTTTGCTGATCTCTGGGCTTTGTCTTAGTTCCTGTGCTATCCATAGCCTTATTTGGATAAGAGGAAGCTTCTTTGTTCACCAGTGGGAGTGGGGAGCACTGAGCAACCTATTTGTCTCTAGAGGAGTGGTTCCAGCCCAGCAACTTGTAGTTTATTGGCCATTTTGGTCAATTCCTGGCTCTTTTCAACCCCCTGCTATAAAGCCCGTTTCTGCATGCTTTTTCACTTGTAAAAGACTCAGCACAGCTCCTCGTGGTGTCCTGCAGAGTTCTACAAGCAGCAGAGAGTGAAAGAGTGACTTTCCTAGATTTTTAAGTATTATTTCTGGCTTTCACTTTAATTACTGCATCTCAACTGCATTTTGTCTAAAAAACAGCTCTGCATATTGTTTTTACTGTACCTGTGTAGATTTTAAACTGTAAGCACTTTAAAAATATATTTTTGTTTAATTTAACTGTTAGGCTAACAGACTCAAGTGCGCTAGCCATTTTATAGCATTTACTGTTTGCTACTGTATCTTTTTCTTCTGTCTCTGTAAAAAAAAGGAAAAAAAAAATATCCTTGTTTTCCCGCTTTTCTGAACTAAAATAGTCCAGTCTTCAGATTTTGCTGATCTCTGGGCTTTGTCATAGTTCCTGTGCTATCCATATCCTTATTTGGATAAGAGGAAGCTTCTTTGTTCACCAGTGGGAGTGGGGAGCACATGAGCAACCTATTTGTCCCTAGAGGAGTGGTTCCAGCCCAGCAACTTGTAGTTTATTGGCCATTTTGGGTCAATTCCTGGCTCTTTTCAACCTCCTGCTATAAAGCCTGTTTTTGTGCGCTTTTGCACTAAGTTGCTCATAGAGCAGTTAATCAAGTTTAAACTATTTCTGGCTCCGTAAAGTCTGCTCTTCAACTTTTCCCTTAGAACTGCTCTACTTGCAATCTAAACAGCCTATACTCTATCTGAAAAGCTCAGCACTTGCTCCTAAAGCATTTTTTATACAGGTAAAGCACTCTTAAACAAAAGAAAGTACTTCATTCACCTAAATTCCCTTGAGTACCCATTTCCCTATAGGTCCTTTCTGACTCATTTACACAGCAATCTTTTTCACTATTTCTAGCATGTCGAAGGGTCAGTTGCTGGCGTCCTCTCCTGTTCAGCTGGTGAATCTGGGAATCTTGAGGCAATGTTACAATTGCCTCATGTACACAGACAACCCTCTCCTCCTCCCAGCAAATACAAATATATGTGAGAGATGCAACTATATAGCCAAACTGGAGGCTGAGCTCTCTCAATTCAGTACTGGCAAGACCAGTCAGGAGGAGAAGGTAACCACACACATCATAAACCCAGTCTCACATAGAACTATCACAACTGCAAACCAAACACATAAACACACAAAAACATACTCAGAGGTGCTGATTAAAAATCTACCAAAACAACAGAGGCCTCCAAAGCAGACACCCAAGCAACCGCCACCTCAAGACATAGCACATGCAACACATAGTTCACAAAGTCAGTGTGCTAAACAGTCACAGCCCTTAAGGCCAAACAACATGCCTGACACACTTGTAATAGGTGACTCCATAGTCAGACACACTGATGTCCCGCTCACCAGACTGAACAAGGAAAAGTTCACAGTAAGCTGCCTGTCGGGAGCTAGAATCCGCCACATAACACAAGCACTCAGGTCACTCCACAGCAAGTACAAATATGACTCAGTCATTGTACATGCCGGTGTGAACGACCTGAGACGTACCTCCCTGGACTACATGAAAAGAGACATAGAGGAGCTCTCTGATTATGTAGCCCAGGCCGGTATGACCCTGACCCTGAGCAGCATCTTACCCTCACCAAGAATGATGCCACAGTACAAAGACAAAATGATCAGTTTTAACAATTGGCTTAATTACTGGTGTCATTCTAAGGGGATCCAATGTCTGTCTGCTTGGGATGACATGCTTGACAAGCCATGCTGCTTCGCAAGGGATGGCTTGCACCTGTCACCCATGGGCTTCCGGATATTGGCCAAGGCTCTTGCCACCCCCATAGTGCCTTTTTTAGGCAAGGCTCAAATGACAAACCTACCTCCCTAGAAAACACAAGTGGAAAAAAACTAAGGGTAATTCTGCTCAATGCCAGAAGTCTAAACCTCAAGATGCACGCCCTCGAAGCCCTCCTCAGTATGGAGAACATCGATGTCTGTGCAGTGACTGAAACCTGGTTCAAGGCTCCTGAGAGCACCCCAGCACTATCAGGTTTTACCTCATATCATGCTTTCCGGCCCCAAAACTTGGACTGAACCACAAAAGGAGGGGGAGTATCCATATTCATCAAAGATACCCACACCTCCAGGTTAGTGGCAACGCACGAAGCATCGGAGACCATCCAGGTGCAACTAACCATAGGCAAAACTGCCTTACAGTTTGTAGCATGCTACAGACCACCCTCTCAAACTCAGGAACCCCACACAGCCTTCCTGAAGACACTGGAGAGTATGAATGTCTCCAAATACCATCATATTGGGAGACTTCAACTACCCAAACATAGACTGGGAACATTACTCAAGCCCCAACACCCTAGCCCAAAGGTTCCTAGAATTCATAAACTCAAATGCGATGGAACAACTAGTCACCATTCCCACAAGAGGAGACAATATACTAGACATGATCATCACAAACATGGGGACAAAATGCTCCACACCGGAAGTATATCCCTCTTTGGTAAGATCAGACCATAAATTAATCTCACTGGAAATCCACATCCCGCCCACCCCTGCACAAAAGACCACAGTGAAAAACTTCTCAAAAGCCAACTTCACACTTCTTAAGACTGAAGTGGTATCCTTCAAGGCCCCTGGGCCAGTGGAAACCACAACCCACACTGCTGAATCCTTTACAAATGCCTTCTACGGGCACCTTCAAGAATGCATGGATCATGCAATCCCAAATAAAACCAAGACCCATTCCCCAAAGGCAGGCACCCAGTCTGGTGGACCCCAGCCATAAACAAACTTTACAACAGGAGGAGGAAGCTACTACATGACAGAGCAAAATCCCTAAAAGGGAAGGCATCTCTGATCAGTACTAGCAAAAAACTACGATCACTCATAAAATCATCCAAGGCCAACTTTGAGAGAAAAATCGCAAAAGACACAAAAGACAATCACAAGGCCTTCTTTAGCTATGTTAGAAACCTGGGTGGAAACTCCCAGATATGCTCAGAGTTAGTCCAAAATGACACAAAATACACTGAACCCACTGACATTGCCAACATTCTGGCAGACAGGTTCAGTGTAAATTTCTCCTCCCCCGCCCCCCCAAAAGGAGAAATAACCATCCCAGCAGAGTGTAGCCTCCCTAACATCCCAGATGCCCAGGTGAGAGCCGCCCTCTCTAAAGCTAAAAACACAGCATCAATGGGACCGGACGGTGTCCCGGGCTGTGTGCTACATGAACTCCAAGAGGAACTAAACCCACACATAAGGCTGCTGTTTAATCTTAGCCTTACTACAGGATACATACCCAAAGAGTGGCGTACAGCAACAGTGGTCCCACTTCACAAAGGCGGTGCTTCTATGGACCCTGGAAATTACCGCCCCATAAGCTTGATGAGCCTGGTCTGCAAAGCTACGGAGAGGATCATTATGGAACTCATAAACAAAGACATTGGGGACCTACAGACATTGAATCCTACCCAATTTGGCTTTGTCAAGGGCAGATCCTGCCTTTTGAACTTGGTCGACTTTTTTGAAACAGTCACTAAGGCCATTGATGAGGGTAAGGCAGTTCACACAGCCTACCTTGACCTTGCAAAAGCCTTTGACACAATACCCCACCCGGGCATCATAGACAAACTCACCAGCTTAAATGTACACCCATATGTCACAAGATGGGTTGCAAACTGGCTCAAGGACAGAACCCACACGGTCAGAGTTGCTGGAGCTATGTCAGACTCTAAGCCAGTCACAAGCGGTGTCCCACAGGGCTCAGTCCTGGGACCCCTCTTGTTCGGCATTTATTTTTCCGAGGTACAGGCAAACATAGGAGGATTGTGGCTGACAAAGTTCACAGATGACTGCAAACTGGGCGCCATAATTGATACTCCAGCGGACACAAACATCCTTCAGAGAGGCCTCATAGAAATGGATAATTGGTGCCAGAGCCATGGCCTTAAGCTGAACACCAAAAAATGTATAGTCATACCCTTTGGGAAAAACAAGGTACCCACAAATTACCACATAGGTGGTAATCCATTAAGTACGGAGGAGGTAATCAGGGACCTAGGGACCCAGGTTGACAGTAATCTCTCATTTGACACTCACATTGCCAAAGTGGTTAGGAAGACCTTCTATATTGCCCACCTAATCATGAAGGGTTTCACATCTAGATCAAGAGAGGTCATTGTGCCCCTGTACTCTTCTCTTATCAGGCCAATGATTGAGTACAATGCCCCATTTGGGATGTATCTTACCCGACACCTGCAGCAGTTGGAAAAGACCCCAAAAGTTCCTCACCAAGAGGATAAAGGGTCTTAAACATATGTCATATGCTGCCCGACTGAAAAAACTCCAGCTCTATTCAGTCGCATACCACCTACTCAGAGGTGATCTGTGCCTGACGTACAAGGCCATGTCCAATCCGGAATTAATGGACATGCTCCACCTCAGAAAATCCAAATCCATCAGAGCCACAAGAGCAAGAGACTTAAACCTCAACACAGAAATAAATAGGACGTGCTGGAGGGACAGATTCATAACCCAGAGGCTCCCTACACTCTGGAACAGAATCCCTATCCATGTTAGGCAGAGCCCCTCACTAACTCTATTCAAGAGAAATCTTGACGAGTGGATGGGAGATTGTAGGTTTACCCCAGGGGTCATCTCTGTGTCACTACTACACAGATGCACAGTAAACTAAACCCTAAATGGGCGTAGTATTCTCATCTCTGTGTCACTACTACACAGATGCACAGTAAACTAAACCCTAAATGGGCGTAGTATTCTCATCCTAAGGGGTGGTGAAAGCCTCACACACTCTGGCTAGGCTTATAAATGCCCTAGGACAGATAGCCTAGTACGAACATATGAACCATATGAACCATATATATCTGTAACAATACATGGACTTCCATTTAAAATAAACAGTCAGGAGAAGTGTGTATATTGAACAGAGACACACGGATGAATTGTAGGAATGAACACAGGGAAAGAGGACAGGTGATACATAGTAATGTACAGCAGATGAGAGCATGTAATTGGAACAGAGTTGTAGCAGGAACACTAATCACATATGGATATGGTACAGTACTGACAGCACAGTGAAGATGTACATTATGTGACTGTCAGACAAGGTGACATAACAATGGAGAAGATGCCTTTGTGGATGCTTGTTCCTGACATAACATATGTGATTCTGAGTGATCATAGATGGTTCTGCATGTACACACTTGTACAACTATTATGACATGTCAGCAATCTCTGAGGGTAATCAAGCACACTGTCCTGACACTGCAACATCTGCTGGAGGTGTTAGAAGGGACACTGCTATACCTGTATGTGGCATTATGATGAATCCAGGCTAGCTGACTGGTATGAATGACATATATATATAGGTTCACTTTGGAATCTTGAAATACTGAAATGTCGAATTTCAGTATCTCAAGACCAAATTGTTGAATCTGCAGTTGAGAGAAACTGCAGAATATCGAAGCCAGAAATGTCTAACCAGCGGTACTGATGGCTCGTTAGGTAAGTGCTATGTTTATTAAGGATTTTGGGGAGGGTTTGGTGTTTGTGAGTGTGTTGGGGTGTTTTAGGTGTGGGTTAGGGTAGGTAGGTAAGAGTGTGCGTGTGTCAGTATTGAGAGTGGTGGTGTTTGTATGTATGTGATGTGTGTTTGTGCAAGGGGGGGTGTAGAATGTGTGGTGGTGGGTTTTCTGTCTTTTGGTGTTTAATGCAACCTCAGAGTTAGTATATATATATATAAGTAATGAGGGTGTGGTGGGTGCAGCCCCCCACATGGAGGGTGCAGGGTGGTTTACCCCCCTGCTTATAGGAAGAGTAGGTGTGTGCGTTTGTTTTGTTGTGTTTGTGTGTGTTATTTTGCTTTGTTGTAGTGTCGGGAAGTAGGTGTATTTGTGCTTGTATGTGTTGTGTAGTATTTTGCTGACGTTCGTGGTTTTGAATTTTGCTGTTTTGTTTTTCAGGTTTGTGAGTTTTTGGCTTTATAGTCTTGAGATACTGAAATTTGATATTTCAGTATTTCGGGATTATAAAGTGAATCTATACATATATATATATATATATATATATATATATATATATATATATATATATATATATATACACACATATATATATATATATATATATATATATATATATATATATATATATATATATATATGTCACAATCCACACTGTCATGAATGTAACCTATGCCATCAATGTTGTCAGACAGCTATGTATGTACTGTGTGCATTATCAGAACAGGTATCACACATGCTGGCATAACACCTTAATGTGGGTTCCGCACCATCAGACAGTAATATTTATGCAACAAAAAGAATTCCTAGGTAGGGCCAATTAAGATGTGTGAGAGCTCATTATGGCAAAGGTGGTACACTTAAGTTACACATCACTGGAAGATGTGTTGGGAGGTTCATGAAGAAGGGTGTATTGTATTCAATTATTGGTTTGATGAAGGCTGCGAACTATGGTAATATTATGGCCTTTGATGTGGATGTCCTGCACATACTCAGTAGTTGTATTACATACAAGGGAGTAATCACCACTCTGGCCACATGCTGGTGGACATTACACATACCCTCTACCCCAGGACAAAGGTAACATACCACCTGGTCTGCTTACAGTGTGTGATGTCTACATTATCACTGAGTTGTACATTTCTTTTTATAATGTAACAAATAACTCCATGTTTTTGTTTCATCTCATGTGTTGTCATGGTTGTGGCAGCAATCTTTGATGTGTGTTGATACTGTCTGTATTATACTAATATTACAGTTGGAGTCAATGATTGCCCACAATCTGCAGTCCTCCAGACAGCTGTTTTGACACAGGATGTGTAGGTCATTCTTGACATCTGTAACTTAAATAATGGACAAGAAAGGGCCTAACAGACAGCTCTGATATACAGACCTGATCACTGGACTTGAGATTTAGGTCACTTCACACATTTCAACATATTTAGATACCACGTATATGATACAGTGGTCTACCTGCTTGGTGATATAGGTGTTTATGGTCACATCTGACAGTGTTGAGTGAATACCTCAGTGTGTATTTCTGTCAAATGCCTTAGCCTGGTCAAGTTCCACAGGATGATAGTGTTGTTATCATGCATGCCCTCAATATACTCTTTGAGGACATCTAACAGAGGTAACAGAGATGGATGCAGCATTAACAACTCACACGTCTGTTGCAGACAACCAGGATATTACTAGTGTTCATTTAGAAAAGGTCCATGATTACATGTTGGCCTACCTCACAGATGAGAAGAGTCAGGATGTGCCTATACATGCATGCATTAGATGCTGACCCCCCCCCCCCACTCAAATGGATGCATGTTGATGTACATCCTTCTACAGGAACACAGTCTATCTGGAGGGTGTGTTTAAGTGTGTATCCAACTGTGTCAGGTAGTTGTATGTTCTGAGTCATGCTATAGGAGATCTGTGATGTTATCACAGCCCATTGATTCTGTGTGACAGGCCTGGATGAAGGTAAGAAAGTACATACTGCCTATCTTCATCTGACCTACAGTTTGGATACAATCCCTCATTCAGGTAGCACTGAAATGGGGATTAACCCTTATGTTACTAGATGGTTAACAAATTGGTTCACCAAAATGAACACATACTGTGAATGTTGGTGAATCAACCTCTACCAGTAGAGCTCTCACCACCAGTGTACCCCAAGGATCTGTGCTGTCTATTTCTTGACAGTCCAGCTTAAAGTATTCTGCCTTTGGCTTACCAAGTTTGCTGATTATTGCTTATTGGGTGCAATCACTGAGCCCACCAATGATGTTAACATATTACAGGAGAAGCTAACACAAATGATTGGTGCAAAAGCCACACAGTATACAAATCCACACAAAAATGTGTCATTATTTTTGCCTTCTGCAAATTGGAATTTCCTGCTAATTACAGCATTGACAACATTATATTTATGCTCAAACCCAGTGGTGCAAGACCTGCGAACACAGGGAGACAACAATCTGAACTTTGACCACCAAGTTTGCACAGTGGTATGGAAAGGCTACATTGTGCACACTGTAAGTCAGGCCATCATTTTCAGATCTGAGGATGTTATGACAGCACAGTACTCAAGTCTCATCAGAACACTAATACAGTATAATGCTCCCTTCTGCATGTACCTCACCAGACACCTACAGCAGCTGGACAGACCACAGAGGTTCCTCACCAAGAAAATACAGGCCCAACAAACAATGCCATGATGTGTGTGGATAGACTGAAAGACCTGTCATTGCAATCTGTATCATATAGGATGAGGTGACTTGTGTCTGGCCTGCAGGCCAGTCTCTGACCCTGCCCTGATGGGAATAATGCACATCCACAAATCAGCTATAGTTGATGACATCAGCAGAGTCTGGTGAGATAAAGATGGTAATAGCATTGCCCCACATGCTGGTGTAAAATGCTGTCTCTAATATCAAACAAGTACACAAACACACACACACACACACACACACACACACACACACACACACACACACACACCAGTTGACTACCTATCTAAGTACATTGACTAGAGAGCTCTATATTTAGGACAAGCACCACAGCACAAGTCTGACTTGGAGAGTGTCAGACAGCACTTTATAGGGGATGACATCAGCAGTGCCTGTTGCGGAGAAGATGGTAATAGCAGTGTCTCAAATGCTCATGTAAAATGTTGTTTCTAATGTCAAGCAAGCGCACAAATACACACACACACACACACACACACACACACACACACACACACACACACACACACCAGTTGACTGCAGTGAGATTAGAACCCCAACCTTTTCTCTTTATTTATTTTTTTTTCACTGAATATTGTGGTCTCTCTGTCTCTCTGCAGTTAGTTTCCCACCCTCTTTACCTGTTCTTGTTGTATTAATCTTGGTAGCTTTGGACATGCCCGCCCCTCCTGTAAATTTGTGTTTGAATACTCTACCTGGGTCCATCTCATTTGCTCACTCAACCGAGTACAGTGAGATCATATTTTGATTTCAGATACTCCTACCAGTCCCATATGTTCAGCTCTATCCCAGCTCTGTCCCAGCATAGTGTCATTAGCTCATTCGACCTAATACAGAGAGAAAATTTGAGAAGGCCAACCCACTTAGGTCCTTAACATTGAATTATCTTCTGTTTCTCCTTTCTCCCTTTTCACTTTACTAAAAAAAAAAAAAAAAACTTTGCTAGAATCTTCTTGTGTTCTAACTGAGTGTGCTTCTCAGCTGATAAATATTTTTGCACGTTTTAACTGTTCAGAGTTGAATAAAACAATAATTGAATTCAGTTCAGAATACAGTTTGAATAAATTGCATTTATTTAAACTGTATTTGCTTTAATATTTTTACACACTCAAGTGTGCTAGCTTGCACTGCACTTGAATTGTTTTTAGTGCTGTTTTACCTGCTTTACTGTTAAAAAAAATCTAAGCTTCTTTCCTGCCTTTCCTATAACTAGTCTAGTCCAGATACAGATTTGCTGTATCCAGGACTGTTTGTAAGCTTCTGAGCCCCCCCCCCCAAGCCTTTCTGTGTTGGAGGGAAGCCTTCTAGCTTATCAGTGGGAGTGGTAAGCACTAGGTAGCCTATCTACCACAAGAGTGGTTTCTGGCTCAGAAATTGTAATTTATTGGCCGTTTGGGCAGTTTTTCCATCTCTTTCAACTTTCTGGTCTAAAAGATCATATTTGCGCCTGTTTCCTGCCTTTCCTGTAGCTAATCTAGTCCAGATACAGATTTGCTGTATCCAGGCCTGTTTGTAAGCTTCTGAGAGGTACCAAAGTTTGCTCTTCAATTTTTTCCTTTAGATCTGCTAGTTCTCTCCTCTCCTGAACTTTTACTAGCTTATTAGTCTAGCACTTTACCTTACCAGACTCCTTGCAGCAATTATTGTGGCACACAAAAGTGCTACCAGCACTAAAGATTCTACAAGGAAGCAGCTCCAGTACTTATTATTAATGTCCACCACTCCAGGCATGTCTAAATGTCAGTTTCCTGTGCTTTCTCCTATTAACCTGGTGAACTTGGGCATCCTGAGGCAATGTAGCAACTGCCTCATGTACACCGACAACCCTCTCCTCTTACCTTCCAACACTCAAACTTGCGAGAGATGCAGTTATATATCCAAACTGGAAGCCACGCACTCTGCAGACAAGACTGGAATAGCTGGTCAAAAGAAGGTCAACACTTGCACCACACCGCATGGAACACATAGCCCTCCAGAACACACACCAGCACTGTCTTCAAGTAAAAAGACAAACCACATACCCACCTTTGTAGAGGCTCTCATTAAAAATCTACCCAAACAGCAAAGACCTCCAAGGCAGAAACGCACTCGACCACCACAATACAACACTAAGCATGAGATACATAACTCTCCTAAACAGTGTGTCACTCAACCAAAGCGTCTAAGGCAAAACAGCATGCCCAGCACACTAGTCATAGGTGACTCCATAGTGAGGTACACTGATGTCCCACTCACTAGGTTGAATAATGAGAAAGTAATAGTTAGCTGCCTGTCAGGTGCCAGGATTCACCACATAATGCATGCACTCAGGTCCCTCAACAACAGGTAAAATATGACTCTGTCATTGTACATGTGCGTGTGAATGACCTAAGATGTACCTCCCTGGACTACATGAAAAGAGACATGGAGGAGCTCTCGAATTATGTAGCCCAGGTGGGTATGACCCTAGCCCTGAGCAGCATCCTACCATCACCCAGAATGATATCACAGTACAAGCAAAAAATGGTTGATTTCAACAGTTGGCTAAGTTTCTGGTGTCATTCTTAGGCGATCCAATATCTGTCTGCCTGGGATGACATGATTGACAGATCTCAATCCTTTGCCAGAGATGGCCTGCATCTATCACCCTTGGGCTTCTGGACACTGGCCAAGGCTCTTGCCACACCTATAGTGCCTTTTTAGGCAGTGTTCCAAAGACCAAATTACCACTGTAGCAGCTACAAACAAATGCAATTTGAGAGTCATGCTGCTCAATGCTAGAAGTCTAATTCTCAAAATGCACTCACTCAAAGTACTTCTTAAAATGGAAAACATCAACATTTGTGCTGTAACAGAGAGCTGGTTGAAGGCAGCAGAAAGCACCCCTGCACTACCAGGCTATAACTCATTCCACACCTTTCGGCCCCAGAACTTGAACTGAAGCTCCAAGGGTGGTCGTGTTTCCATATTCATAAAGGATGCGCACACCTCCAGACTGGTAGCCCAACATAATGCATCAGAGATGCTTCAGGTGCAGCTGACATTGGGTAAGACTGCGATTCAGGTTGTAGCCTGTTATAGGTCCCCAACCATGTCCCAAGACTCACACTCCATGTTCCTAAGCACCCTGGAGAATATTAGGGTCCAACCTAACACTCTCATACTGGGCTACTTCAACTAACCTTCCATAAACTGGGAAAACTACTCATGTACCAATACACTTGCCCAACGTTTCCTGTAATTCATTAATTCCAATGCTTGGACCAACTCATTCTTACCCCCACTAGAGGTAGCAACATCCTTAACCTGGTCATTACTAACATGGGTGACCATTGCTCTACACCAATAGTCAACTCCTCCCTGGTTTGATCTGACCACAAACTAATCACCTTGGAAATCTACATCCTTCCCACCACCCCCACAAAGGTAACCACCATGATAAACTTCTCCAAAGCTAACTTTGGGCTCCTAAAAACAGAGGTGGCTAACTTCACGGTACCCATGCAAATGGAGGATAGTTGCATGACTGCTGAATCATACACCAATGCACTGTACGAATACAAACCCAAATGCATGGATCTCGCTATACCCAATAGAACCAAGATGCTCTCCTCCAAAAAAAGGAAGCCAATCTGGTGATCCCTTCCATAAACAAACTTTATAACAGAAGGAGGAAACTGATGCTGAATAAGGTGAAGTCCCCAGACTGGAAAAACTCCCTAATCAGCCTCAGCAAAAAGTTGAGATCCCTCATCAAATCCTCTAAAGCTAGCTATGAAAACAGAATTGCAGCATTTAGTAAAGACAACCACAAGGCCTTCTATAGTTATGTAAAGAATCTCCACAGCAATACCCAGATTTGCTCTGAGCTACTGCACAATGGTACCTCCTATACTGCGCCAACAGATATTGCCACTATACTGGCCGACAGATTCAGTACCAACTTTACCCCTCTCCCCCTCAATACCAGTACATTGCCAGGCTCTAAGTATTACTGCTGCACAGGTTAAAACAGCACTGTCTAAGGCCAAGAATACAACTTCTATGGGACCTAACATTATCCCTGGCTGTGTTCTACATGAACTGCAGAGTGAACTGGCACCTCACCTGTTGCCCTGTTCAATCACACCCTCACCTCAGGCTTTGTCCCTACCGAATGGCGCACTGCTATAGTCATCCCTCTCCACAAAGGAGAAGCAACTACAGACCCTGGAAACTATCACCCCATTAGCTTGACAAGTCTGATATGCAAAGCAATGGCACGCATCATCATGAACCTAATAAGGATATAGGGAATCTCCAAACTCTGGTTCCCACACAGTTTAGTTTTGTGAAGGGTAGATCATGCCTGCTCAACTTGGTCAACTTCTTTGAGTCAGTCACTAGAGCTGTGGATTAAGGCAAGGTGGTTCATACAGCCTATCTTGATCTGACCAAGGCTTTTGATACCATTCCCCACTCAGGAATCATAGAAAAACTCACTAAGCTAGGCATCAACCCCTATATCACTAGGTGGGTTGCAAACTGGTTCACAGATAGAACCCACAGTGTGAAAGTAGTTGACTCCAAGTCAGACTGCTGACCAGACATGAGTGGAGTCCCACAGGGATCGGTCCTGGGTCCTCTCCTGTTTGGTACCTACTTCTCAGAAGTCCAGGCCAACATGAAGGGACTCTGGCTGACAAAGTTCACAGACAATTGCAAGTTGGGAGCCATTATTAACCCCCCCCCAAGTGATGTTGACATCCTACAGAAAGGCCTCACTGAGACCAATGACTGGAGTCAGAACCATAGTCTTAAGCTCAATGCCAGAAAATGTGTCATCATCCCCTTTGGGAAAACCCAGTTCCCATGAATTACCACATCAATGGTAGTCCACTGAACGCAGAAGGCATTATAAGAGTTCTGGGAACACAGGTTGACAGCAACCTCTGTTTTGACCACCACATTGCCACTGTGGTCAGAAAGTCCTTCTATGTAGCACATCTCATTACTAAAGGTTTTGAATCCTCCCTCTACTCTTCCCTCATTAGGCCAATCATCAAGTACAATGCCCCATTTGGCATGTACCTCACTAGGCCACAAAAGTACCTCACAAAGAGGATCCTACACCTTAAACTTTTGTCCTATATGGACAGCCTCAAAAAACTCCAGCTATTCATTGTCTCATATCACCTACTTAGAGGTGATCTTTGCTTGACTTACAAAGCCATGTCTGACCCAGCTCTGTTAGAAATGCTACATCTAAAGAAATCCCAATCCCTCTATACCACATGATCCAGAGACCTCAACCTCATTACCACAATCAATAGAACATGCTAGAGGGCAGATTCATAACCCAGAGACTGCCCATGTTATGGAATAGACTTCCCATACATGTCAAACAGAGCCCCTCACTGGTCCTTTTCAAGACAAACCTTGATGAGTAGATGGGAAATAGAAAATTCACCCTGAGGATCACTACAGTGGCTCTACTCGACAGAGGCACTGGGAACTAAGGTCAGGTGGCATGATGCCAGAGTAATCCTATGGGCTAGACTTGTAAAGGCTCCAGGGCCATTAGCCTAGTACACACCTATGAACTTATGAACCTAAGTACATAAACTAGAGAACTCTGTATTTTACACAAGCATCATGGCACAATTCTGACTTTTGCAAGGCTATAGGGCAACTTATAGTGGGTGACATCAGCAGTGGATATTGGAGAGAAGATGTTGGAAGACCAGCATTAAATGGATGTGTAGGCATGTGCAAGTGTCAAAATACTGGCAATCCATGGGATTGGAGTGGCAATTGCAGAATATACACTTATGCTCTTCTGAATAGATGGACACATATACATGTCACAGTTAACTGCTGTGAGAACAGAACTCCGACCTATGTACATAGACTAGAGAACTCTGTATTTTACACAAGCGCCATGGCAAAAGTCTGACTTTTGTAAGGCTGTAGGACAACTTATAGTGGATGACATCAGCAGTGGATGTTGGAGAGAAGATGTTGGGAGGCTAGCATGAAATGGATAGCTAGCCATGTCCAACTGTCAAGATACTAAAGTTCTGTATGTTACAAGATTGGTGAGTGCCAATAATAACAAGCAGGCACCACTTTGGATATGTTCACTCACAATCAATTTATTCAGCAAATACAAAAAGTTAGATTGAGCGCTTTCTTCCCTTCCATAGGGATTTCATCAGAATCAAATTACTATCCAATTTCCCTCCTTATATCCCCCTGTGATAATGATGTCATCATCAATTAAAACAATTTTTTTTTTTTAAATACAACATTTAAAGGGACATCCCTTTTAAACAACCCTATTTACAAAACAAGTTAAAAATTCAAACATTTAAAGTTCATTCCATTCCTAAAAAATACTAATATGAAATCATTTCAATAAAACCTATATTAATTAAGAGAATGGAATGCGGAAAATAAGAACATAAAGTATTCATATTTTTTTACATATGTTTTTAATACATTTTTTATACAATTATATAAATATATATTTATATGCCATAAAAATATATGTTTATATTCACATATTTTCAGTGTATTTCCAAGATAAATTCAAGAGCATGCTTAATTAAATATATAATATACTATTCGTTTCAAGCAATACTACACACATATTAGTATTTTTTAGGAATGGAATGAACTTTAAATGTTTGAATTTTTAACGTGTTTTGTAAATAGGGTTGTTTAAAAGGGATGTCACTTTAAATGTTGTATTTAAAAAAAATTGTTTTAATTGATAAAGACATCATTATCACAGGGGGATAAAAGGAGGGAAATTGGATAGTAATTTGATTCTGATGAAATCCCTATGGAAGGGAAGAAAGCGCTCAATTTAACTTTTTGTATTTGCTGAATAAATTGATCGTGAGTGAACATATCCAAAGCGGTGCCTGCTTGTTATTATTGATGGACATTGACACTGCTCGGCTCATTCTTGGTTTATAAAATTGATGAGTGCGCAATGTGTAGTAACTGGTGATTCTGTTTCGAACGTGCATATATAGTTTAAGAGACAGCTTTACAAACTATATGCAAAAACGTGTCCACATTACTACAAGTACTGGAAAATCTGAATGTGTATTATCCCTCTAAAGATGTGCATGGAATATAAGATAAACTTTGTTATTTATTTATGTAGTGCAGTTGATATTATCTGTGAACAAGTACTAAGAGACCAATGTTGCAGTGCATGGGGGAGGTAACAGATGGCTGCAATGTAAATATGTATCTTTTCTTAGACAGTGCTTTTATTTTGTTTGTGTTTCCACATGTAGTTTCATGGTATGAACATTAAATAGACAGGAAACAAAAGTAATACTTTGCAATGTGCACCACCGAGCAGTACGATATTTGGCAAAGTGTTTGCACATGCGAGATACACATTTCTACCATTTTCTCTGTTTACATGTAGTTAAGTAGTGTATAAACATTAGCGCCACTGCTAAAATTCTGACAATTCTCAGTTCTGAGGGTGTGAAACATACCTGTTGCTTAGCTGGCAATCTGGCAGCAGGTGTAAATGCATTGACACATTTCTTTTTGAGCCCAGATAATATAGGGTTCAAATCGGGGTGTATGTAATACTTTTAAATAAGTAGTGATAATGCAATTAAATTATTCTTTATACTACATTCGCCTTGTGTTACTGTGTGTTGATGTAGTGCAGTGTATTTAAGCATCGTTGTGCGGATATAACTGCACCACAGAAGAGCCATTCACCATCGTTTGGTATTGGTGCATGATGCCAAACTCCTCGCAAACCCAGAGGCCAAAAAGTGAAGTACTCCACTGTTTTTCTTTTTTTTGGTACTTATGTGTGTGCTGCATGTGGTTCTACTTTTTTGACCAGATAATAGGTGTTAAAATCAGGTAGATAGGAAAGTAGTGAAATGGGGGGAGCAAGCAAGGGGAAGAACAAAGGGAAAACAATATAGGAATGTGCAGGAGGGAGGTAGGAAAGCACCATACCTATCCATTTCTTCAACAGTGTAAAATGAAAATATGTACAGAATATTACCTGAATTTGGTCTGTCACCTCCACTAAAAGGGGTGATAACAACGCAAACATTTTCTATAGCCAATTGGACCAAATCAAGTGTGTCAAGAAAACACATGTGTGAAATGGAGAGCTATATATGGGATGATATTTGTTTTTGTGGGACAAGTGCATTTTTTTTACTTCAGTAAAAGGGGAATGCTGGGTAAGGGTCGCTGGTATTTCTGGGTCAGGTAAGTTGGGTAGGTGAGGAAGCATATGCAAACAAACAGAACAAACAAGACAAGGCATAGGGACAGTGAGGGAAACAAAAGGTTGGAAGACACCATGATTGGGGTGAGAGAGGGAACAATGCAAGCCCATGCCTATCAAACATGGGGATAGTGAGAATCTAGTCCTCATGCACAGACTGTCACCACCATCCCTTTACTCTGCTGGCTGCTGGAGTGCTTGATGTCCCTTCCTCCTATGGACCATGAGGGACTGCAGCCTCTCCATCTGCAGTAGGCGTACATCAATGGCGAGTTGCATGACTTTACACACTATACACACCAACCCTGTCATCTCCTACCAGGTGATGAAATCTCCACCTCCTCCAGTACTCCCAGATAAGGTGAGAGAAAATGGATAAAATTAGTACTATCATATGCGGCATACAATGCGTTTATGACAATAATACAACTATTTTACCTGAAGTTTTACATGTAAGTATACTTCCTAACAACTACAAACTATAATTACAGATTTCTCAACGTAATCCTTGTAATGTGCAGATACTGCACATATGCTTGGTCCAATTATACAGATTAAAGTTAACAGCAGGGCATATCAGCCACTTGTGTAGAATTTAATTTCTGTAATATTATTAGAGAATTGCAGCATTTTATATGTGTTACTTGAACCCAAAACCTCTGACTACAGTCTTACAGGTAGTTTGTACTACAGACTGATGCATGCATACTTGCTTTTACGGTTAGGATATAAATGCTTACATTACTACTACTGTATAGAAAAGAACATGTTCTTTAAATTTTAAAGGTACAATAAGACTTTTCTTGTGCTGCATACATACCACTTACTTCCCTCAGTCTCTCTAGATCTCAGCATGAGCATGCCTATTCATATCTATTTCGGAATTAGCTGTGAAAAGAAAAAAACAGAGAAGCATTATGCATACCAATGTTGCCTATATTTACCTTTCTAGGTATTATAAATTCTCTTTATTAGCATAGTTACACAACTGTGGGTGTTGCTAGTTCTGAACTCATCCATCCACTGGTTGACTGTATCCTTCTTGTGTCTTTTTACACAATTGAAGTGGTGCCTATGCTTTTCTCCAATGCATGGGATGCCAGTCGCACAGGATATAGCTTTGGCCAGACTATTCCAAGCCTCAGACTTGTACTGGGAGCCAGAATAGTCCCCCTGCAGAAGTATTTGGCTGTGGTGCTTTACCAGGAGTCCAATAAATATTCTGAACTCCTGAACACCACACCTCTGCACCCTAAACTGGGCACCTTCCTCTCTAAAATCAGATGTGTCTAATCCCAAAGCAGTGCAACACCAAATAATGATTTCCTACCAATTCCTGTGATCACTTTTACTGGTAGTGCACAAACCCAAGCAACAATGCCAACCACATTTGCATGATTTTAACCAGACAGCAACAGTGCCAAACAGGAAAGAAATTTTTGAAATTTGAAGAATAATTTGACAATTGGCATTAGTTTCAGGGGCGTCTGTTGCTGCAACTGTTAGGTGATTTAACTTTGCAGACATGCACTGGGGGCATAAATTTCATGACCTTTCACTTAGAATGTCTACGCCCTGTCTGCAGGTGTTCTGTCTGTCTCCTGTGTGGGTCACTAGTCCACATTTGTGCACTGCTAAGCATCACGCCAACAAGATGAGCAAAGCTAAACATGTTTCTTCTTTTTATGCTAAGCCATACACTTCATAAATACTGGCATTAAAACAATAAAAAAGGAAAATTCTGAGAAAGGAAGAAAAGAAATATTGTAAATAAACACTAGAAAAATGTATTTTGCTACACATGAAATATTTTTATACAGGTCTGGATTTGAACTCTGACTCCAATGAACCTTCAAAACATAGTAAGGGTGTCTTATCCGTCTTTGCCACAGAATCAGCTTTGCAGCAGAGAATGAAAATCATTGTGCTTACAGGCAACTGCAACATCATCCACAGCATTAACAAAACATATGACATATATGTTTGTACATGTATTAATTTCAGATGTAGTGCACTGAGTGATTACACAACCATTGCTTCCATAAATGCAGCTCTGTTTTATCTGTCTGTGTTTGTTGCTCATTCTTGTCTTACCTGACCAGTAATCTGAGACATGCAGTCTGTAAGGCATCCTGCATCATTATCCTTAAAGTTTGTGAGGATATTAAATGGCAATAATATAGAGTTGTCAAGAAATGAAGAGGAGGTTGGATGTTACTGAACAGAAACTGTGAAATGTGTGTGGCTTTCTTATATTTAAAACTGTGATACAATTACTTCTGCACTTTGTAAGTCTAACCTGGCTGACACACCCACTGGAGGTAAGGCTGTCTGGATTGTCTTTCCTTTTCCTTACCAGTAATCCATTAGCAACAAACACTGATGGAATGTCTGCACAATGTTTACATCTTTTACATGGAGCCACATATTTGGGATTCAGCAATTCTAATGAATTCACACTTCATTTGCATCTTCACCATGCTCACAGCCCTGAATCTACACTATAAAAGGGAACTATGTAGCTGCAGAACCTGAAGGTGAGAAGACTTGTTTATGTGAATAACACAAAGGAATATATTACTTTGGGATTTATCTGCACAGAAGACTACTGATCTCAGTAACAAATGTTTGCACTTTTCAGGTATACTGAATGTGCTCAAATGTCACTAAGAAAAATATTATATATATATATATATATATATATATATATATATATATATATATATATATATATATATATACTAGCAAATGAATACACTTCTTAGACATTTACTGATGGCATAGGCAATTTTGTCAGGGCATTTCACTTGCTAATGTTACAACTATTTTTCTCTGTAGAATCTTCTATTGTTATTTTAGTGAAATGTAAATGTCCTATATTGTCAATGACACAGGGGTGTTAGCCTTCCAGGATGGCCCATAGACACCTCCAGGGGAGTGCTAGTCACAAGTAGATATGACCAGCAATTGCATAAAATTGAATGATCTATGGTAAATGTGTATACATGTTTTGGGGACAGTTTATTTGATAGCACTTTTAGCAGTTCACTGACAGTTTATTAGCAAAATGTGTCATCTGCCTGTTGTTTTGGGGATGGTGGAGCCAAGTTTCATTTCTGTGTTGGCACAAATAAAATTTGCTATTGTTACTCTCCTTGTCTTGGATCCAATCTTGCTTTGTGTGTGATTGTGATGTTACAACCACATCATTCCTTTTCTTATATGTTAATATCCTGACTGTTTTTTTTTTTGTTTGTTTCTCCAGTGGGTAATATTGAAATACTACCTTTTATGTATCATATCTAAGTAGGATTTTTATTTATATGATACTTATGTGTATTATCCTTCTTTTGTGTTTATGTCATCTAGGACTATGGCACCCAGACGTCCAAATCCCCACAACCCCCCTTCAGTGACCACGAGAATGTTATTGTGGAAGCATTTAGGCAACATGGTGCCTTTCTGCTTGAGAGGAGACATGGGGATATGTATGGCAAAATGCAAATTTGGCAGCAGATAGTCACTGATATAAACACAGTAGGTGGCCAGAGCAGGACATATGATCAGATGCACCATAGGGCCACTTACATGATTTCATCAGCTGGAGGAGAGCAGCTGCAGTGGCCCATGAATGGATGGCTACTCAGGGGAGGGCTGCTACTGAGCCAACACTGCCAGCAAATGAAGAGTTCCTGTCCACTGTTAGGAATCCAGAGAACTCAGTGGAAAGTGCACAACAGCATGCCATTGATGTTGGTGCTCCTGTTTCAGGGAGGACGACTATGTCCCACGAGGAGCATTCAGGTAGGCTTACCTATCTCAATTGTTAATTACTTCTTGTGTAGAAAAAAATATTGACAGCAATACTTAAGTTCTGTTTAACATAATTTTTTTTCAGTGGGGATAGTTGTAGATTGATACAGTTAACAACACATTCTGGTTGATTACACATGGGCTTGGGGTGGACATGTCATCCAAGTTCTTGTTAAAAGTATTGTTAATGGAACTATAAAGGGCAAAAAGCTTTAACCCCTTGTGTTACTGTTAATTGTGCTGATGTTGTCCTTGCATTTTGCTAAACTTCTTCCAGGACCATCCTCCACAGGGACCTTACAATCATCTGCATATGGTAAGCCAAACCTTTTTATGCCAGTACTGATGAACAGTGCAAAAAATATTTATTTTATCCATATGTGTGATGTGGGTGTCAGGACTGTTGTTTGTATTGTTGTACTGTCTATAATAGTGGCATCACTGTTAGCTTGTTAGCATGTACTGGACTACAGTAGTGTAAGAATTAATTTCTTTCCTGTGTTTGTTGCTTATCACAGGTGATCCTAACAGTGGAAGTGTAGGTCTCTTACGACCTGATGTCAGAATATCAGCAGACTCTGAAGAAGATGTTGGCCAAATAGAGGCACAATTAGGGGGTGCAGATGTTGAATCTGATACTGTGGTTGACCATGCAGTCATCCCCTGTAATTCTATTGGACACAGTCAGTAGGCCTATGCCAACCCATTCCAGTGAGCTCTCAGATATTGGACAGGTGATAGGTGAGGCATGCAATCAAGATAGTGTGGTTACTGCAGCTTTAGTGCCTGTTGACTCTGTCCATAGCCAAAGTGTGGGCGAAGTGCCACACAGGATGGTAGTTAGGGGTGCACGGAGGAGGCCCACTGTCCATCCTCCACCTTATCCAGGTGTGTTTTCCTGTGCCACTTGATGTATGTTTAGGGCCATCATGGAGGCACAGGCACATTCCAATAGATCCTTCAGAGAAATGCTTAGGGTTGTAGATGTGGCACAGACTGACATGTGCGGCTGCCCTCACTGTGTTGTCGATTCAATGGATCAGATGAATGACACATTGGAATGGGCAGTGCCAGTCATGGAACATCTGCTGGGAGGAGGATGACATCCACATGGGTGTAGGTCAGCCACATCATCTGATGTTAGCCAGCATGGCAGTGCCCAATCATGCTCCCATAGTGGCACTACTTCCACTGCTCTGTCAGTGGTTGAGGTGTCCACAGCCAGATATGACAGACCATGGGCTCATGGTCCTGGGCATCCTCATGAGGAGAGCTCTTCCAGCAGACATTAGTCATGTTCAGGTAGCAGCAGTGCATCTGACCATGGGTGTGGGCATGCTAGTGCAACTCCTGGCAAAGCCAGTTCTCATGGTCGGTGTGACAACAATAAACTGCCACCTCTACCATGCATGGCTCACATCAGACTGACATACAAGACCCAGAGCTAACACAGAGCTTAGCTGTGTCCTGCAGACACTCAGACACCATTTTCACCTGGAGGGCCCATACAGACATATGCACAAAAGTTATGTGGTTCAACTGTGAGGCTTAAAGCTCATTATGTCTCAGTGACCATTTATTATTTATCCAAATGTCTGCCTGTTTCTCTTTCTTACTCACACACACTCACTTACCTTTTCTGTCAGCCTAGGCTTCCAGCCCCCCCCCCCACCACAACATCCTGTGCAAGTGGTGATAACTGTGTCATATCCTTTTCTATCATTTGGATTCAGGGATACATAAGCTTTGTGTCTGATGCTCAGGGTACATAGCTGACTTAGTGCTTAGTATACCTGTGTTTGTGACATTTTTGTAATTGTACTTTTGAAATATTTACAAAGTTAGACGTTAATAGAATCAAAATAGTTTTTGCATCAGTATTTTTAAGAATCTTCTGAGGATTATGAAGTCTGAAACTGAAATGTGTCTCCTTCCTTTCTAACTTCTGCCATTAATGATTTTCCAGTACAAAAGTATGAGGCCAAATGGAGGACATTCAGTGACCCTCAGTACTTCCGAGAGGTATGAATGTGTGAATCTTTGATGCCTGAGGCCTATTACTTCGTAGAGGACACATGTATTCACATAAATCTCTGCTGTCACATGTTAAAGTCACTGTTGTACAAATCATCCACCTTTTACTTACGTACATTACCAAGTAACAACATGCAAGGATATGTCATTCATTTGTATTATTACACAATTCTGTTTTAACACTCCGAGTTGAACACTTACCTTGTAAATCCAGCAGTTGCTACACTTTTAGTTCAGAGCTGAGTCTGTCTGATGCTAATAGTACACAGCCATTACATGGGTAGATAAAGGTTATGAACATTTCCTGGCATCAATGTTACTACATGTATGTGCAAAGGATGAAGATTTTAGCCCCTTAGGTGGTGAACGAGTGTGCTATGCATTGTCTCTTAGCCAGTGCAAGGACATATTGAACACGCCTAAGTCTGCCTATACCCACAGCAACTGCTAGTTCCCCCTCTGACTCTTCACCTGTGTGTGGCTGTGGTAACCTTGCTATTGGTAGTGGGATGTGTGCCCCTTCCCCTTGTTGATCCTGCTGAAGCTGTTTTCTCAGAATGATGGTGTGAAGCATGGCACAGAAGTTGAAGACTTCTCATGGCTCCCCCAGATGATTTTAGGCAGTGGAACCACAACTTCAGCAGTGCAAATAGACATTCTATGATGTTTCTGGTTGCATCATGTGCTTCATTATGGCATTTTTCAGTGGATGTGTATGCATTTCTGATGGGCGTCATCAGCCATGGTCCCAGTGCATAACCTGCATCCCCCAGTAAATGTCCCTGTGGGATATCACCCCTAGTGAACATCTGATACAGTTGAAAGGTGCGCCAGAAATGTGAGTCGTGGTAACCGCCTGGGTTGCCAGCACACCCATTCAAGATGACTCCCTTAGCATTACACACAACTTGGCAGTTAATTTCTCTAGAAATGTCCCTGTTCCCCGGTTGGTGCCTTGATTTCTATATGTGTACAATCTATGGCACCCAGTACTTCAGGGTAGTGTGCTACAGGGAAGAACTCCCACATAATTGTGGTCCTGTCCTCAGGAGTACAGGGAAAATATATGTGGTCACTGGCATGTTA
Organism: Protopterus annectens; assembly: GCF_019279795.1. NCBI lineage: Eukaryota > Metazoa > Chordata > Ceratodontiformes > Protopteridae > Protopterus > Protopterus annectens. The sequence continues at coordinate 1,491,455,365 of NC_056733.1, read as the reverse complement.
GAGCATGGGATTCAGAAATTGAAGTAGTATTCTGAATGCTGATGCCTGTGACACCCTCAGCATGTCCCAGTTGGTCTCTGAAAGGTTCCTGTAGGTAAAATTATAAGTGCTACACATACCTTTGTCTCCACCTGTATTAGTTCCCCTCAGTTTGCCCTTGGTCTGAGGTGAGGATGACAGAGGTTGCAGAGTTCCTGTAGTGTGTCTCTATCCGCCCTGTAGCATTCTACAATTTCCACCTCATGCAGATTGTGATAAGATAACCTGGGTCTGAAATCTCTTCTCCTTCTGTCCGTGGTGTATTAGCAGCAGCAGCAGCATAAACTTCAGCCTGTTGCACATGCACATGAATTAAAGCAACAGCAGCCCCTAACATTTTCTGTGTTGACTCCTTTCCATGGCTGTATTCCAACAGGTTCTGGAATCTGCAGGGAAAACCAGCACTGAGTCCAGACTGTTGCTTTATAGCTTGTTGAATAGCTCCTCCATCTTGGATTGGTTGAGTAGCACACAATTCAGCTGCTTATGCTGTAATTAGCATGCCACGATGTTTACCATGGTTGCACAGCTCTACACAACGTGTACAGCTGCTTACTGAATACAAAACAGTGGGCTACTATTTGTGTGTCATGGCATGACACGCACATGGTCTTAGCAGGTCATGTACGGTTTATGGAATCTGCCCGACAGTAAAAGATAGAAAAGTATGGTATAAGAATGTAATGATAAAATGTTACTATGTAAAACCATGGGGAAATCTAACAAATGAAAAAATTAAAGCTATAAAAATAAGAAGCAAACAGTGTAATCAGAAATAGAATGTCAAGATTTTTGGGGAGATTGGTAATATATAAATTGCTAGTAAAAGGAAATATGCCATATTAGAAGAAAAGTGATAGAATATATTTACATTGTCAAGAAGAAGAAACTACAGAACATGAATTTTTGAAATGTAAAAGAGTAAAAAAGTTATGGGGAAAACCTTAGACTTTTTTGAAGATATAAAAGAAGAAAATGAAATAAACAGGGATATGATTAAATATGGATATTATAAGAATAGACATAAAGAATATGTTAAAAGAATAGATAAAAAGTTATTGTATGTTATATGGAATAAAAGAATAAATTAAATTATTTTTAATAGTACATGGATTTTAGCAGCAAACAAAAGTAAAATCAGATGGTGGGTTATGAAAAAAAGTGGGGATCTAACAGGGATGAAAATTCAGTATGACTATGCAAACAAATTTGTACACACACACACACACACACACACACACATATATATATATATATATATATATATATATACACACACACACACATATGTAACTGTACCCTTATAAATATTATAAATATGTAAATATGTTATAAATAAGAGTTATTTTTCTATATAAATAAAGGACCCCTACTCTTTTAGATAAGTGCCATGGGATCTTTTACTTCCACCTGAGCTACTACCAAATCAGGCAGATGGGGCCTTGGTTTAACATCTCATCCAAAGGATACAGCATGTATTTTCATTAATTAATTTTCTTGTGCATGAATTTCCCCTATCTGGGATAAAACATTGTGCACTTGTGATGTCAATGAGGTGTTCTTTACAAAGAAACTTTTGTGTTGGTCTATATAACATATCTACTGGCTCCTCACTTTAGGAAATAATTAGGCTTCTTCAGTTTTATCTTATGTGAATTGGAAAATGAAGGATATCTAATTTCCTTAGAAATAATATATGTGACTCCCAATCTAATGTGCATTACAGGCAGCACAATGGTACAACAACTGCTGCCTCTTGGCACTTGATTATCCAGTTTAGTTCATAGCAAAGGTATCTTCTGTTTAGGATTTGCATGTTTTCCATGTTAGCTTTTGCCAGGCTGTCTGATTTCCTCCCATATCCAAAATATATGCTGATAGGTGAGTTGGCAATCCTCTAAACTGTCCAGAGATGTATATATGGTGTGTGTGTGTGTGTGTGTGTGTGTGTGTGTGTGTGTGTGTGTGTGTGTGTGTGTGTGTGTGTGTGTGTGTGTGTGCGCGTCATATGCATGTGTAAATACATCTGTGTTTGCGCGTGTGTGTGTGTGTGTGTGTTTGTGTGTGTGTTTGTGTGCACGTATGTTTGTGTAAGTGTGTGTGCTTGTGTCATAGACTGGTGTACCAGCTGTGTGGTTCTTTGCCTGATCCTGTTACTTGCATGGAGAGGCTTCAACTCTCCCATAACCATGAACAGGATGCAAAGGAACCAGGAAATGAATGATTAAATGCAGAAACAATGCATGTTTTTACAAATTCAGTTCAAACTTCCACCAGCAGTTCAGGCAAATGAAAGACAAGACCTTTAGAACACATTAATTCACAAGATGTGAAGGTATAACTAATGGGAGTGTCACTGGCACAGGAAAATATAAATGATGTGACATGACCTCGCTTAACCTGTTTTACTAAACTTTACACTATTTACCCTATGGTACATTTCAAACTTAATATTGCTGACCCTCAGTTATAATTCTTATTTCATATAAACCTGAAATGTTTGGTTTTCTTGTTATTGAAAAAAAAATTTCTCCAACAGAATATCCAGTTTTGTTTAAAATATCATGTTTATATCCCTTGATATCCCACATTACATACTATTTGAATAACTGTTGCTGCTGCAGAACACAGATGATGTGATTATGCCTGTCATAAACCCAAGCATCTCATCTTTAAAGTAAATGAGATGGTTTGCAGCTACGTTAAGAAGAGAAATTTAGCTCCATTAGAATAATATCCCACCATTTGACATTCCAACTTGTACTGAGGTATATCTAACCTCTTTTTATAAACCCCCTCCACACACACATGCACACAAATGCAGACACACACACACAAACACACACACGTGCACGTGTGCACATACACTCTCTCTCATCATGTCAGCCTATTCAGTAAAGTCACTCCATAATAATCAAGGCATGCGCCTGCTTCCGAATGTTTGCTGATATCTTGGCACACTCTCACAGACACGTGCACACATATACACACTCTGCTTACATAGCAGCAGCAGTCCTGCCCTCTGACATTCCAGAGCTGAGCCCACATTAAGTAACAGCTCTGTTTGGCAGATTGCCTTGTGACACTTTTTTTCTGCACAGGCAGTATGCACTCACTATGAGGAATACTCCCTTGGTTCCCTGATTCCTTTTATGATGAAGCCATGCTGTATGTACAAATTAGGTTAGAGATGTTATTCAGTCCTTCTCATTGGAAGTTCTTTGAGAATCATGCATTCTAGTTATTAAACATCCTTGTCATTTGGCGTTTGATGTGTGGCCAAAGCTGATGCAAGTCAAATTAATAACTCTCTATTGGATGTACAAGAAAGGCATCCCTCACTATGAAAAATGCTCCTTGAACTTTAATTTACAGGTCTTTTATTGAAATAAGGTATAAAAGTTACAACTGTTTATAGATAGACTGAGATACTGTTGGCCAGCATTGTTTTACAAGTCATGATTCCAAGTGACTATGTAATAGATGATGTAGTAATATTACCGTAATCCCTGGCAAGTGCTCAGTACGACACCAGATTGTTTAATTTCTCGCACAGTGCCATGGTAAAAGCAGTGGTTCTGCAAGAAAAACAACAGAGGAAAACTATCAAACAGCAGATCTTTGTAGGTATGCACAGTTTTAGTAACAGAGAAATAAGCTTATTAGCATTGTGCATATCATATGCAGAAATAAAAGAAATAAAGTATATCAGACATACTTAAAGCACATTTAAGTAAAAACAGCAACTTGTGTCACAAAATTAGAGTGGTCATTTATAATTAAGAATGAAAGAAGCTGTGGTAGTGATGTATTTTGCTCCAATTCTTAATCTAGTTTTTATTCAAGTTGTACTCTGCTCTTTTGTGTAGTTTAATATTTCATTTTAAGGTAATATTTAATTTTAAGTGAATTTCAATGGCAATTACTTATGGAATACTTTCCTACTGGTGACCATAAACTTAAAACAAAAGTTAGGAATATAGAAAGTTCTTTGTACAGAGTTATAAAGCCCTGACTTTGGCCTAGATGACTTCAGTATGAATAGCAGTTTGGACACTGGAAGGAGGACATTGAGAGATGGGCATGCATGGTTACTACTTGCTCACTGCACTTTGTATTGGATGGAGGAATGGTCTAAGTGCTGTTGTAGTAAAGCAGTCTGATGAAAGGCCAAGAAGTGTGCTTCATAGCAAAAGAAACTTGGAAGCATAAATGTAGCAACTGAGCATAAAGTGCTTCCATTCTAACTGAGAATCACAGGTGAGTGGAAGTGAGCACATGTCTAGGGCTTAGCATAGTGGGCATTTCTCTATGATTACTGGCTGCTGACAAATATTGAGATGTTTGTACAACTAACATACATTAAAGTCTTTCACTGCTAACAATAGCACCAGTACTACCCCAACTTCCCCTCCTCATCTATACAGTTAGAGGTGTCTCCTCCCAGATTTTCTAGGGATGGCTCCAGTACTGGTAAGTGTAAGCCAAACGTATGAAACCAGTGGAAGTGGAAGGGCAAAGAATATGACTGTTTGCCACAGTATCACTGGGGTCCAAAACAAGATTGGGGGGGGGGGAGCAGCTGGCTGGTCTAATTCTCAGTTGCACAGATTGCAAAAAGAACTGCAATATAAATTTCCAGATAGAGCATCTCTCTTCACTAGCTGCAGAGCAATTGCCCATATGCCCTAAGGTTAATAGATAGAACTCTTATTTGCTTTCTAAATAAATAAATAAATAAAACTTCAGTCAGGTAACTGGAATTTACAGTTCTGGAAATCATCTCAAGGGAAAACAGCTGAGTGTGAAAATTAGCTAAAATCACCTGCAGTGATAAATAGTAATGGAGTCCTCAGGCCTGTCAAACTGTATTGATCAAGAATAATATTTCTCATGCAGACAGTTGCAAGATGTCTGAATGAAAAACACACCTCATTAGATCGATACTTCATGTCTGGATCCAGGATGTGCTAGAAATCATTTGTAGCTGTTGCCTCTACTGAAGTTTGCTAATCTGGTTACTGCCTGTTAGCTGTCACAAACTTAACATGGAAAAAGACTACCTTCAGTTCTAAAATCTCTACATAAACCATAAAGTAGCACATTGGACTGTACCGGTCTATACTGGAGATCATAGTCATGTGAGGCTGAGAGGACAACATTGTCTGCAAACAATAGCACCACTGATGTAAAGCAAATGAAGGTGAATAGCATTTGATTTAATAAGTGCATTTAATATACTTTTATACGTATCAAAATGATGTGCACACCTGTGAAATTAAAAGAAACAGCAAACAGAAATACCTCATTTACTTTTTGAATCCACATTATCAGAAAATCACTTGTATAATGATGCCAGTTACCTTAACCATGCAAACCAGGGAACTCCTAAAAGTAGCTGAATCACTGTTTAATGCATACAATGATGCACTCAGTAATTCCATTTCCTGTATAAATATAATTATGCATGCATATTTACCAAATGCAACTAGGGAAAAAGAGTAGAAAATAATTATATTAGGTAAAAGTTCATTACAGGGTCAGCCAGGGTTTTTTCTGTTTGTTTCACAGACTGCATAATTGAGAAAGTTATTCAAGTAATATTGCCATGAGAAGAGAAAGGTACAATGAGGGTCGCTATACTTCCATGCACAAAGACAAAGCATACACACATACAGACTCCAAATAGGGGACAGAGATCAGTTACCTATCCAGGATTTACCTCTTGTCTTGAGTAGTACCATTCCTTTGTAGAGTAAAAAATTGTAATCATCCCATAAAAACAGAAAAATGAAAATGGAGATACAGCATGGAAATTCTACATCAGTGTAATGGACCTACCACTCTATTTCCACATTAACTGCTTCTCAGTACTGTCCTTTTAAAGTGCTTTTGCACACAGGCTCATAGGTAAGTACTAGTTTAGCTGCCCTGGCAGGCCATTTTAAGTCTAGCCAGTTTTCCTTTTAGTGTTTGAAATAACCTATCCCTTTGGTTATAGATTGGCCTCGGTCCTTCAGTAGTACTGGGTCAGTCCTGGGGTAAATTTTCTATTTTCTATCCACAGATATAAATTGCGCTTGAATATGAACAGGGATGAAGTTTGTTTTATATGGATTGGGAGTCTATTCCACAGCAGCAGTATTCTCTCCCTCAGTTTCTTGAAAGTTTAAAACCATGCCTTGATTTTAGCTCCATCACTCCATGGAGAAGCAACCTTTACATATTCACTGTTTGCCTGAATCCTAACTCCTTTCCTTCTTATGGTCCCCTTCAGTCTTAACAGCTGTTGTCCTCATTGACTTGACCATCATACAGTCAAAACTGTGGTGCTATAGGTATTTACAAAAAAAAAAATACTCTAAATATGAGACTTTTATGATGACTCTAGTGTGAACACACAGATTTACTCTCTCCTCCTCTCCTCAACGAAAACAGTTTTAGTATTCCAGAGATTTCAGAACTGGGATTTAATTTGGAACATTACTGTGCACAGCCACAATTACTGTACTTATGTAAAAAAAGAAAATAAATAAAACCAGAGATAAACAGTGTTGTGAGCCACTTGCCATGAGACAATCTCCAAGCATGGACTGAAACTTGTTGTCTAGAAAGTTATCCCCTGCTTCTAGTAATGATAAGCAGGAAGTGCCCTTACAAACAATTTAAAAAAACATAAAGGGGATGAAAAGGACATTGCAAATCTATACAGCCCAGATGGAGGAGAAAGTTGTTGAAATGGATTCAGTGTTAAATAATCATTCTGATGCCTTGCAGCAACTGACCGATAGTAATGTACAACTTAAGGTCCAAGCAGAAGCAGAAGAGGTTCAAGCTGATTATCCGGAAGCACAACTGGTGGAATATGAGGATCGAAGTTAGAAAAAACATTAGAATCCTTGGGGTTTCTGAATAGTTGGAACAGTTTCGATTTTATACATGGTTTCTTAGTGCAGTGGTTGGGCCTATGTAAGGAGGAAGTAAGAACTAAGAGGGTACATCGGTCACCGTGGAATCCTCAGTGGTGGAGAGTAGGAGTGGTACACCCTATTATCATTCCGTTTGAGATGTTCTCTCTTAAAGATCAACTCCTCTCTAAAATCTGGAAACTAGGGCAAAAGCTTACTTCTAAAGATAAGCAGCTTTTTGTGGTCCATGACTTCTCCCTGGCTATGTGCAGGAAAATATCTGGCTTTTTGCCTTGAAGCATCACAGGCAGTGAAGCAATTTAGAAAAAGGCTCATCAGGTTCAGTCACAACAGATAAAGGAGAGTCTGCTTCCAGTACAGAGCTCCCAGCCTCTCCTATGCATCATATGACATGCAAGGAACTTTCTCCATTATTTAACTGGCAAATGGCATTGAGACAAAATGCAGTTACTTGTTTCTGCCAGAAAGGCTAAGGTGTCAACAACCTGATGGCATTGTTTCTTTTTATATGAAAGTAATTTATCTGCTAGAGTTGTTAATTGACCATTATATCAATTTCTTTTTTTTTTTTAATATATTTTTATTGCATTTTTTCTTCTTATTTTAATACAAGAAAAGAATATCACAAAAAAATGTAAGAACAGGTACTAGGAATATCAAGTTGCATTAATCCTAATAAAGTATATATAACATGAACCATCAGTGTTAAACTAACAATATGCAAAATTAACTAACAATCAAGCTGCTCATATTGAGCTATAATACAGAAAACTACATAGAGATAATATACACCATATTGAAATCTGACATTAAAACACTTGCAAGACATTCTAGCCTACCTAACTTATGTTATATCTTGTACTAACTATACACATTATATACATTGATGTCACCTTGAATGTTCATCTTATATGTATTACCATGACTTGTCCATTGTTGTTGTGGGTAAACATTTTACAATACTAAATATCTTTAGTTTCTCTTATTTACATAGAATAATACGGATGTTGTAGTCCCTTATTCATAAATCAGTTTTGACCTAAGGTTTCTATAAGCATTGTCCAATGTTTCTGATAGTAGGACAGTTTTTTTTGGCTTCTTGCAATTAGTTTACTGGTGAATAAGTACTTTATAGCCATTTCTTTAAATTCTTCCCATGTGATTTTACTTCTATCTAACCAATTTTGGGCTGTGTATGATTTCATCATTGCACACAGTGTGACTATGATGCGTTTATTTTCATAGGAAAAATTTGTAGGGAATACATGTAAAATTGCCATTTCCCATGACAGGGTAGATTTAGTGTATCCCTTTTTTTCTAACTTGGTTCTTAATGAACACTATAATTTGTAAACATTCTTGCGGCTCCAAAAATATGCAGAGTGTCTGCAACACTGTTTTGGCATATGGTGCAATAAGGAGAGTATGAGGAATTAATTTTACTTAGAAAAAGTGCTGTGTGATAAGCATCGTTATTAATCATAATTGGGGTGTAAATTAGTTTTTTGAGGGGGTTAGTTTCAAAGTAAGCTCAATTGCAGCAGATTTGTGTTCATCAGTGATCTTATTATTTTTCTCTTCCCAAAATTTTGAATCTAGAAGTGCATCTTGATATTTCATTTTTGTTATTAATCTATAAGTATTCAATAACATTTTAGATCTCAAAAGTAACAGGTTAATAATTTGTTGATATAGCTGTTTGTGTTGGTTATCTATTTTAACATTTATAGTAATTGTGTTAATCGTGTATATTAATTGGTTGATTATGGTGTTATAACTTTTATTTACTTCAAATCTTTGCCTAATGTTTTCAATTGAAAGGCTTTTGACCTGATAGACATCCCATACGGTAATGTTTTTTTTTTTTTTTATTTTGGGGGTACTGAGTCAGGTTTATCATAGTATTATTTAGTTTAATATTAGGGTTAAGGTGTACTGGTTGTCCCAGTACCAAAGTATCTTTAAGATTTAGGGTGGATACCAGCTTTTGAAATATTAGTGTGTTTCTTATTATTATGGGGTGGACCTAAAATACTTTAATGTCTTACGACTTCAAAAAAGGTACTGCTTTAGGATTTAAATTACATGAGATTAGATTATTGTAATATATTTTAATCTATAGTGTAAACCATGCTTTGTTGAATGGTTCAAAATTTGCTATTTGTATAATTCAACTAGCATTTTTAATGTTATAGTATGTTTGGAATTCAGGTAGACCTAGCCTCCCTTTTTGTTTGGGTAATGTTAATCTAGAATATTTTATTCTTGTATTTTTTGGGTGCCAAATAAATTTACCTAGCAGTGTTTCAAGTTTGGAGAAGAAGTTTTTGGGTATATTTTGATTAATAGCATTAAAATGAAACAATAATCTTGGAAGACTATTCATTTTAACTATAACCGTCTTAGATAGTAGAGACAGATTGAGATTTAACCATCTCTTAGTGTCCTCAGTGATAGTAGTCCAGGTTTTGAGCAAATTATTTTTAGTCATATCAGATTGGGGGTGAGTGAACATGATACCCAGATATTAAAGATTATAATTGACTTTTATTTCAGTTTCTGGGAAATAGAATTCTTTATGTCCTAGAGTATTCAGAGGGAATATGACTGATTTTTGGGGGGTTAATGGCATAACTGGATATTTTTTAGAATATTTCAATTGAGTTTAATATCTTATTCAAATCTGTATTTGGAATTCAAAATAGATGTTTAAATCATCAGCAAAAGCTGTATACTTTATTGGGATTTTTGAAATATTCATAAGATGGTGATAAGTTCTTTGTGATATTTTAAGAAGTGGAGGTTCTATGTAGATATTGAACAAATATGGTGATAGGATCATAGGTTCATAGGAAGGTACTAGGCTATCTGCCTGAAGGCATTCATAAGCCTAGCCCAAATGTTTTGGATTTCGCTGCCCCCTTAGATTAGTTCCCTGTACCTCTGTCCATCAGAGCCACTGAAGTGATCCCCAGGGTAAACTTTCTGTTTCCCATCCACTCATCAAGGTTTCTTTTGAAGAGTGTTAGTGAGGAACTCTGCCTAATGTAGATTGGGATCTTGTTCCAAAGCATGGGAAGTCTCTGGGATAGAAATCTATCCCTCCAGCATGTCCTATTTATTGTTGTGGTGAGGTTTAGATCCCTAGAGCATGTTGCTCAAGGGGATAAGGTTTTCTTTAAGCGGAGCATGTCCATCAATTCTGGGTTGGACATGGCCTTGTATGTCAGGCAGAGATCACCTCTGAGTAGGTGGTATGCAACCGAGTACAGCTGGAGTTTCTTCAGTCGAGTTGCATAGGGCATCTGTTTGAAGCCAGTGATCCTCTTGGTGAAGTACTTCTGTGGTCTTTCCAGCTCTTGCAGGTGTCTTGTAAGGTACATCCCAAATGGGGCACTGTACTCTATGATGGGTTTGATGAATGATGAGTAGAGAGGCACAATGACCTCTTTTGATCTGGATCTGAACCCTTTTGTGATTAGGTGGGCCACGTAGAAGGATTTTCTAACCACTTTGGCAATGTGATTATCAAAGGTGAGATTACTATCTACTTGGGTCCTCAGATCCCTTATCACATCTTCCATATTTAGGGGACTACCACCTATGTGGTAGTTTGTGGGTACTTTGTCTTTTCCAAAGGGGATGACTATGCACTTTTTGGCATTTAGCTTGAGGCCATGATTTTGACACCACGTATTCGTCTCAGTGAGACCCTGTTGGAGGATGTCTGTGTCAGCCGGAAAGTCAGTTATAGCCCCTAGTTTGCAGTTGTCTGCGAACTTGGTCAGCTATAGTCCTCCTGTGGTTGCCTGTACCTCTGAGACGTATATGTCGAACAGGAGGGGTCCGAGGACTGAGCCCTGGGGAATGCCACTTGTAACTGGTTTAGAGTCAGACCTAGCTCCTGCAACTCTCACCATGTGGGTTCTGTCCATGAGCCAGTTCGCAACCCATCTTGTGATGTAGGGGTTTATGTTCAGGCTGGTGAGCTTGTCTATAATACCAGAATGGGGAATGGTGTCGAAGGCCTTAGCAAGGTCTAGGTAGGCTGTGTGTACCACCTTTCCCTCATCTATAGCCTTGGTAACTGTCTCAAAAAAGTCCACCAGGTTTGCCCTTAACAAAGTCGAACTGGGTAGGCTCCAGTGTTTGGAGGTTCCCAATGTCTCTCTTAATGAGTTCCATAATGATGTGCTCCATAGCCTTGTAGACCAAGCTAGTCAGGCTTATAGGCTGATAGTTCCCAGGGTCTGTTGTGGCTCCACCTTTGGGAAGTGGAATAGCCATTGCTGTACGCCACTCTATGGGTACGTAGCCTGTGGAGAGGCTGAGTTTGAACAGTGTGTTTAGGTGAGGGGTTAGTTGAGCTCATGTAGGACGCAGCCTGGGACACCATCTGGTCCCACTGATGTTGTGTTTTTGGCTTTGGAGAGGGCTGTTTTAACCTGAGTGTCTGTGATTTCAGGGACTCTACATTCTTCTGGTATGGTTATGGGCCCTTTTGGGGGTGAGAGGGGGGTGAAGTTTGCGCTAAACCTGTCTGGCAGGATATTGGTGATATCATTTGGTTCAGTGTATTTTGTGCCATTCTGCACTAACTCCGAGCATATCTGAGTATTGCCACTTAGATTCTTGACATAGCTAAAGAATGCCTTGTGGTTATCCTTGGAGTCCTTGGCAATTTTTCTTTCAAAGCTCACCTTGGATGTCTTCCCTTCTTGGGATTTTACTCTTTTCTGTACTAGTTTCCTCCTTCTATTGTATAGCTTGTTTATGGCAGGAGTCCACCAGACTGGTTTCCTTTTCTTGGAGGAGTGAGTTTTGGTTTTGCTTGGGATGGTACGTGCCCGTAGAATGCATTAGTAAAGGATTTTGGAGCCTGGACAGCATTATCCATCAGCATGGGGGCTTTGAAACTTTCCACCTCAGTCTTAAGTAATGTGAAGTTTGCTTTTGAAAAGTTTTTCACAGTGGTTTCCTTGTCCGGGGGTGGGGGTGGAATATGGATATCCAAAGTGATTTGTTTATGGTCAGATCTAACCAGCGAGGGGTTTACCTCCAGTGTGGAACACCGGTCGCCCATGTTGGTGATGACCAGGTCCAATATGTTGTCACCTCTGGTGGGAGTGCTGACCAGTTGAACCAGGGCATTTGAGTTTATTAATTCTAGGAAATGTTGGGCAAGGGAGTTAGTACTTGAGTAGTACTCCCAGTTAATGTTTGGGTAATTGAAATCACCCAATATTAGGGTGTTTGGTAGGACCTTTATGTTTCCCGGTGTTTCCAGAAATGTGGAATGGGGGTCCTGGGACATGGTGGGTGATCTGTAGCAAGCTACAATTTGAATTGCAGTTTTGCCCATTGTTAGTTGCACGTGGATGATATGTGAAGCATCGTGCTGTGCCACTAACCTGGAGGTGTGGGTATCCTTGATGAATATGGATACGCCCCTGCCTTTTGTATTTTGGTTTGGGTTCTGTGGCTGAAATGTATGGTATGAGTTGTAACCTGGTAGTGCTGGAGTGCTCTTTGGAGCCTTAAACCAGGTTTCTGTTACTGCACATATATAGATTTTCTCCATACTGAGGAGTGCCTCGAGTGCGTGCATTTTGAGGTTTAGACTTCTGGCATTGAGTAGCATTGCCCTTAGTTTTTTGTTACTTGTGCTATTTACGGTGTTGGGTTTGTCTTTTGCACCTTGCCTAAAAAAGGCACTATGGGATTGGCAAGAGCCTTGGCCAGTATTCGAAAGCCTAAGGGTGACAGGTGCAAACCGTCTCTAGTGAAGCAGCATGGCTTGTTGAGCATGTCATCCCAGGTGGACAGACACTGGATCCCCTTTGAATGACACCAGAAACTTAGCCAATTGTTGAAATCGGGAATTTTGTCTTTATACCGTGGTATCATTCTTGGTGAGGGCAGGATGCTACTCAGGATCAGGTTCATACCGGCCTGGGCTACGTGATCAGAGAGCTCTTCCATGTCTCTTTTCATGTAGTCCAGGGAGGTACGGCTCATGTCATTCACACCAACATGAACAATGACAGAGTCATATTTGTACTTGTTCTGGAATGATCTGAGTGCTTGTGTTGTGTGGCGGATCCTGGCACCCGACAGGCAGCTAACAGTAACCTTCTTCTTATTCAGCCTAGTGAGTGGGATGTCAGTGTGCCTGACTATAGAGTCACCTATTACTAGTATGTTGGGTATGTTATTTTGCCTTAAGGGCTGTGATTGCATGGCACACTGGTTTTGTGAAGTATGTGTTTCATGGTTTGTGTTGGGGGGTGGAGGTTGCTTGGATGTTTGCTTTGGAGGTCTCTGTTGGTTTTGCAGATTTTTATTTAGAGCCTCCGAGTATGTTTTCATATATTTATGTGTGTTTTTTGCCAGTGCTGGTTTAATGGGTCTGTGTGAAACTGGTGGTGTGATGCAAGTATTTCCTTTCTCCTCTTGACTGTCTGATCCAGTCTTGGGTTGAGAGAGCTTAGCCTCCAGTGTGGCTGTATAATTGCATCTCTCACATGTATTAGTGTTTGGTGGTAGGAGGAGAGGGTTTCTGTGTACATGAGGCAATTGTAACATTGCTTCAAAATGCCCAGATTCACCAGTTGGACTGGAGAGTACACCTGAAACTGCCCTTTGGACATCCCTGGGTAGGTACAGTGAACTGTTTTACTGGATGGCTGGTAAGGTCGAATAGAGAGCCTTGTCCTTCTGTACAGTATAGGAGGGTCTAGTGCTAAGATTTATAAATGCTTGCTATAAGTTTTGAGCAAGTGCCGGGCTGAGAAATGAATGGCTTGAGTGCTTAAGTTGAAAGTTTGTCTAGTTCCAAGGAAAAAATTGAAGAGGAGACTACGTGGAGCCAGGAATAGTTTTACCCTAGCTAACTGGCACTGCCCAGCGCGCAACACCGGGCAAATGTGATATTTATAGCAGGGAAATAAAAGAGATAGAAATTAGCCCAAAATGGCCAATAAACTACTAATTTCTGGGCTGAAACTACTTCTCCAGGGACAGATAGGCTGCTCAAAGCTCTCACAAGTGAACAGAGAAACTTCCTTCTATCCAAGGAAGGTATGGGCAAACACAGAGATTTGTAACACAGCCCTGAATTAGCACTAACCTGAAAAGTGGACTATACTAGCTTAGAAAGGTGGGAAACAAGTATTTTTTTTTTCAGAAAATAAAGCAGATACAATCAAAAAAACACTTTAAATGCAAAGAAAATGATACTTATTGTTATATATTGCAGATCAGAGTTGTAGTCAATGCCCCTAGTAATAAAGTAGGAAGAAACACAAATACAGTAAAGGCAGATGAATCAAATGCATTTTTTTAAATATATATATATATATATATATAAACAATAGAAAACTAACAAAGTGATTTAAACAAGTTACCCAATTAACCAGAAAAAAAAGCTCAAAACTGAGCCCTGTGATAGTGGGCATCCTTGCCTTGTACCATTCACAATTTGAATAGGTTTTGATTGCTTTTTATTTATAAATAGTGTTGTTGTGGCGTTATTGTATAAAGCCCTAACCATGTTTATATAGTCTTCGGGGATGCTAAATTTCTTGAGTATCTTTAATAAGAAATCTAAATTTACCCTGTCAAAAGCTTTGGTTGCATCTCCTGAGAGTGCATAGCTAGGGCATTTATCATTCGCTTTTAAACTAATGATTGAATCAATGGTGAGTGTATTGTCATATATTTGTCTGTTGTTCATAAAACCTAGTTGTTCAGAAGGTATGATAAGAGGTAAGTTTTTTTTATTCTACTGGCTAGGACTGTAGAAAGAATTTTGATATCAATATTTATGAGTGCTATCAGCCTGTAATTATTTGTATTTGATGATTCAGACTTGGGTTCTGGTATGAATATAGTTTTTGAGTTATTGAGATACAAGCCGTTGGTACCATACTTTATTATGTATTTGTATACTTTCAGTAATATTGGAGCTAATTGTTTTTTGAAAGTCTTGTAAAATTCCGCCACATAACTATCTGACCTTGATGATTTGCCTGGTTTCAACCTATTTATAGCAGCGATAATTTCCTCTACATTTAAGGGAGCTTTGAGGTTATTTATTTCTGCTTCTCTCAGCACTGGAAATTGTAACTCTTCAGTAAATTGATGAAATAATGATTCATTAAACTGGTCGTGAGGGCCATATAGGTTTTGGTAAATCTCTTCAAAGGCCACTATAATCTCTTTGTCCGCATCTAGAGATTTGTTATTATAGTTTAATTACTTTATTTTAGTAGGGTTTTTTTATGTTTATGATTCTTGCCAGCGCTTTTGAGGGTGATTGTGCCCATTCGGCATATTTGTGAAAAAGTTTAATTTCACTGATTAAGAACTATTGTGTTTGAATTTCCCGTAATTGTCCCTGTAGTATAACCATTTGACTTCCAAGTGCTGGTGAATGATTAATTTGTAATTCTAACTCTTATTTTTTTTAATTTTGATTCTATTATTCTGAACTTTTCCATGTTTAATTTTTTTTATTGAAAGCAGCTTTTTGAATTAATATTCCCCTAACAGTAGCTTTTGTCGCTTGCCATTGAATGTTGTATGGTATATCTGTTACTTCTAGGTTATTTTTAGCTTGGGTGAGAATGTCAATGATATCCTGTGAAACTTCTTTATTCTTTAATAAGTTAGTATTTAACGTCCAGTTTGTAACTGTTTGGAGTCTTTTCATTGAGCTCCCCAACTTTATTGTAATGTTTATTTCTGCATGATCTGATTTTGTTCTAGGTTCACTATTGTAGGTGACTGTATTATTTAATAGAACTTCAGATATTAATAATATATCTATTCTAGACCAAGACTTGTGGTATGGTGAATAATAAGTGAATTTACTAGTAGTTGTACTATTACTATATTTTTCAAATGGGTCAGCTAACTTAAAATCTTCCATTATTTCAGCTTTTAGTGTAGTGAGCTGAATAGTTTGCTAATTATCCTTATTTGTCCTATCAAGTTCTGGATTAATTATCATATTCCAGTCACCACCTATGATATAGAGATAATTAGGAAAGTTATCTAATATTCTATATATCTAATATAGATAGGTTACTTGATGCAAACATGGACCATAAACATTTAAGACTAAAAAAGGTTTTCTAAATGGCGGCAGTTTACAATTAAAATAATGCCATCTGCCATTTGGGTCACAACTACCCTTCATTATAGTGCCATCAAAAGATTTTTTAACTACTATAGCAACTCTCCTAGAAGCCATACTGTCACCAGCAGCAACAATATGCTTCACCCTTTTTTTTTGTATCTTCCTCCCATTGTTCTTTCAACATATGCGTTTCTTGAATGAAAGTTATCTCTGCCTTAGATTTAAAAATTAAATGCATTAATAGATTCTTCCTTTTCTTATTTTGTAAGCCCTTTACATTCCATGAATCCACAGAAATCATCAAAAAGCTACAATTCACAGAATACCGACTTTCAGAACTAATGGAAGTATATAGGGACAAATCAACCTTTCAAAGTTATTAGAATTTTTTGATACAGTTCAATGGCATGAATATAAGTGTGACATCACTCTCTTTCAGACTCCCCCCCCCCCCCCGTGCATATCCTCACTAGCCTACTAAATGAAAGAGAGCTAAAAAGAACATTAATAACTATAATACATAACATTTCTGTCATTCTAAGTCCCAGCAACAAGAAACAACAACACACATAACAGCTTGCTCAACCAAAGCATATGTAAGAGATATGATTTTTAAGCCTTACTTAAATTATAGGTAATTAAGTTGAGCATTTTTAAAACTGCTTTTAACTGAGATTTAGAAATCTGACTTAATAGGCAATCTAAACATTACAATTCAAAGCAAACTGTAGCTTTTCTATTATGTTCAAGCATAGCAGATACTTACATGCATAATTGAATTTAACTTATTATAGTTTATCAGTCACTGTTTGCATGTTCCTTATTTTTATAATTCAAGTACAGGCCTTTTTAGGGTACAGCAGTTCTTTACTTGTTGGGTCTGTATGTACAGCTAAAAACAATTATAGTCCTGATTATCCATTTGTTATATACGACTCAAGCACATATACATCAAGATTCAGCTTTGTGATCAGACAAAACAATATCAAACAGTCTTTCATACTCTCTGTTGTTCAAAGTTGGTATGCTTACATTTCTGATGCATACTTATTTGAAAGCTAAAGAAAACATGTGTGAACATCAGATAAAACAAAACAGACCCAAATACATTACTTTGCTTTCCTAATAAGGACTAGTTATTGTATGCAGCTGCAGCAGCTGCTTCAGCCTCTGACCCAAAAGATTATTTTTAGTCCAGCTTGTATATATTCAGGAAAGAAAAAATAACAAGAAAACAAACAAACAAAAAAAAAACAAGAACCTATATATTTATATTTGTATATAATTGTTTAAGCTGTTAGACATAGTTCTGGGCTGGATTTACCTTCTGGACGCCATTTGCACGAGATTCTTCACTTTCATAATCAGGAAAATACAAATCCAAAGGTTTTCTGAAATGTGCGAGCCTTGCTTTCATTTTTAATTGCAAACGCATGTTTTCGGCATTATTTGGGCTTACATGGATGCTGTAGTTGTTCTTTTGACCTCGGTTATGCTTAATCTTCCTGATTCATGGTCACAAAGAATTATTGGTGTTGTAGTTCATTCGGAGCAGCATGGAGATACTGTTTGAACTGAATTAGAAAGCCCAAATGGAAAGCAATGGATTTAGATAGAAAAAAGGTAATTTAAGTACATTACCTTGTCATCTGTGTGGAGTCTGTATGTCCTCCCCACGGTCAAGTGGCATTCGAAAGACATGCATGAATGGAAGTGCCTTCACTGAAGGTTGGGCATCGAGCTGGCACCTCGGCACCGTAAAAATCTACTGCCAATCATTAGCGGACCGGAGTTCCACTGTGGCGACCCCTAACCGGGAAAAGCCAAAAGAAGAACGCAAAGAACAATCTTGTCATTTAAGTCAATTTAGCATGCACAGATGTATAGAAGTATTTATTCACTGTGTTAGGATCCTTTGGAGGTAAAAGTTTCACGGCAGTTCTTTAAAAGCTTTGAGAAAAGCCATTTTTGCTTCTTCTTTATTTTTTACTGCATAATTTAAGCCATTATATTGAAATTGCAGAGTTGCTGGATATTTCATTTCAAATCTGATATTTTTGCTTACTAAGTAAGTGCAGTAAGGCGATAGCACTTGACTTAACTTACAGTTTTAACTGTAGAGGCAGATCCTGACCAGGCTGAACAAGGAGAGGGTCATAGTAAGCTGCCTATCGGGCTTAAGAATAGGCCACACATAAATGAGACACTGGATGAGCCCACAGCAAAGTATTAATGGAACCATTCAAATATGTCCATGCTCTGTTCTCACCTGACTGCTTCCTCCTCTATGATGCATGTAGAAACAGCAAGGGACGGCTTGCCATTAATGACATGTCCAGGCAGGTAGGCGCACTCTAACCCTACCTGTCTGCCTTCTGTCTGTCAGATGCTTGACACAACAGGTAGACAAAGGCTCTGGGGCTGGGAAGAAATTGAGGGTAATGCTGCTCACAGCCAGAAGTCTAAATAGAAAACAAAATTTTTGGATAAGGGCATAATGTCTAAAGGACCCATTCTGCAAACAAAATGGGAAGAAATTGAGTATTGGCTACTCAGTATGGAGAACATCTATATCTCCTTTTTTCAGGCGCTCGCCCCTTTCTAAACCTACCACCCACTCGCACAAAATGGGTATCCATATTGAAACCTGCCCTGCTCAAATGCCAGAAGGTTAAATTTCAAAATGCTGCTCCTGAGCATGATACGCACACCTCCAGGACTAGGCAAAATCATGAAACCTATTTCCATATGCCACAGACACACCTCGCATAATTAGGAACCCACACAGCCTTCCTGCTACACCCAGAAGGTATAAATGTATCTCCAAAACACACTGTATCCATTGTAGAAGGCTACCCACACAAACTCCTGGTGAATACGACAGTTTCCTCAAAACCATCTGAAGATAACCACAATAGCTAAACTGTTAAACACCATGGAACAGCTCCATTCACTCCCTCTGGGAAGAACCAGAACACAGCCTCCTGAAGACACTGAACTAAAGGAGAAAATATAAACAATCTCATTGAACAGACCCAACTAGACAGCCCACTACTGGGAAAAGTATAAGAGAATCATTTCTAGCCCAATCAACACATCTCACTGGAAATCCACATCCCCCCCTCCAATGTACTCACTGAAAGATCATAAACTCATCCTCCAAGAAATCTGAGTCCCCTCCTCACACAACTGGTATCCTTTCACACAATGCCCACAAATCAACATAAAACAACCTGCTGCTGAAGCTCCTTTAACTATCCTGAAATGAACATCTCCACTAAGGCAAAACAAAGACCATACAAAAGCCTTTAAGAAACTTTCCAACTTCCAACTACTCGAGGACATGGAAAGAGAACCAGGAACATAACCACAACTTTTGCAAGCCGAGAGTATTACCTGATCACACAAAATCAACAAATAAACTCCAACATGATCAGCAACATGAAAAAACAAAATTAAAAAAAACGCCCAACTAAGTGGGATTTAAGCATAAGAAAAACTTCATGAAAAAAAGAACAGAAAGCTATTAGAACAGAACCAAACTAAAAAGGAAATCAAAAGATTCAAAGAATTCCGAAAAAATACGAAATGACAGGTTGAACCCTGTTTACAGAATTGAGCCAATCAGGATGCTCTCAAAACCAAAGCATAATTCCCCTTCAGCAAGTGTAAGAACCTGTGGGGAATCACTGCTCTCTCTCCCCCTCAATATCTCTCTTAAATCACTGAATCACACTCCATTAATCCGCATCACTGGCAGACAATGTGCCACCAACTTTAAAGCTAAAGATTAAAGGCAAATGAGGAAGCTAACCCACCCTAGAGCTTCGAATGGGATCTAAATGCGCAGGTGAAAGGTTTCCAAGGAGCTAAAAGACGGCATCTCGGGCACTCGGTTCCCTACTCAGTGGCGAGAACAAGCAAAGTCTGCATTAATGGAAACCTACACATAAGTTTCCTCTCAGCCTACCAGCTAGATCATAATCATAAGATAGCATGTGCATGGCAGCTATTGGACTTGGAAGGTGGCGCCACGACTTTTTTGATATCATTCATGTTTAACAAGTCACCACGACTGTTTCCTTTGTCAAGGGAACCATCGGAGTGCAGTATGAGGTCCACTGCTCCTCTACAAACCACTGCCATTGACCCGTTTGCATTTGTCCCACCTCAGAACCTTATGCAAAACTTACCAGCTTAATCGAACCAACAGTCATCAAGAAAAATTGATAAGGACAGGGTGTCCACAACCCATATACCTTGAAGAGTCAGGTAAAAGCTTGTCAGACTCCTTGCCATTCAGGGCGTGGTTCAAAAATTCCTACTAGGTGGAACAGGGTGTTACTTGGTCACAAAGGACAAAATATAACTGGTTACATTGTCAAACCCAGGGGACTCAGATGCTCAGAACGGAGGCTAGGCCATCAAGGTGAGTATCAGACACTGATATCCTTCAGAAGTGCTCACTGGTGTGCCAGTGAGTAAACGCCTGAACCATAGTGAGAAAAACTTACGGAAAAAATGATGACATACTCCGGGCGAAATAGGTGGTAAACCACAAGGCCCTATCAAGGAAACACCAAGACTCACGATAGGAGGTTGGGGACCCAAAGCCGCAGCCTGAAAGTAACCGTGGGACCCAGTCTGACAGTGGCCTAAAACAAAGACTATTGCCAAGAGGTTCCCAAAGGGATTCTCTGGTGCACCCCATCCCAAAAATCTTCATTCAATGAGAGTTTGATTAATATAAAGTAAGCCCAAAAGATTAGAACAATGACATCAATTATCCATCTTAGTTCGGAGCATTCAAAAAGGTCTCACCCCA
Organism: Protopterus annectens; assembly: GCF_019279795.1. Taxonomy (NCBI): domain Eukaryota; kingdom Metazoa; phylum Chordata; order Ceratodontiformes; family Protopteridae; genus Protopterus; species Protopterus annectens. The sequence goes on along the minus strand of NC_056733.1, from coordinate 1,491,434,430 downwards.
AAACTTTTGGCAAAAAAAAATCTGGACTCCAAAATCTGTCATAAGGCCCCCATGCAGATCTCATGAACCCTGTCTCTGCACTCACAGACATATACCGCCTGCTGATAGAGATACAAAGCCCAAATCCAAATGGAACACATAGACATGCTCCACCTCCAAAAATCCACAAAAAATCCAATCAGAGCAAGCTTACTTTAAAAATCCAACACGGATATTAATAGGACGAGCAATAGGGATTGATGGACAGAGTGAGAGACGGCTGATGCTTATGCAAAAACCCACTGTCATGTGGTGATGAGCATCGCTGACTCCTGTTCAAGAGAAAGAGAACCTGTGGATGGGGATGGAGTAGGTTTACCCCCGGAATCATCTCTGGGTCACTCACTGACAGGTGAGGCACAACAAACCAATGGGTACAGTTTTTTATATATATAAGGTGTGTATATAACAATAATTTGGGCTAGGCTTATAAATGCCTTAGGGCAGATAGCCTAGTATAAACCTATGAACCTATGAACCTATGAAAGGTTATCTTGCAGCCATTCCACAATATGTGTTTTCTTTTTTTTTTTTTTTTGCAGCCTGAATTATTGCTTGAACATGTGAAGCATTAAGAATCCTTGCATATATTTGTCTGGGGGCATCCAGAGTTTGAGATTTTCTAAGAGCTCGGCGTATTCTTTCGATAACAATTATTTGAGATAATTCTTTGTTGTCAAGAAGGAGATCAAAGCTTTCTTTCGCCACATTAGTTAGTTGTGATTGATCATATCTTTCTGGGATGCCTCTGATCAATACATTATTTCTTCTTGCTCTAGCTTCAAGATCAACCAGTTTTTGTTGCATTTCTTTGACTGAGGTTTTGGTGATGGAAGCGACTTTCTGTATTTCTTCTATCTTTGTCTCATTACTCTGTATTCTAGCCTCAGTTTTATCCAGTCTGGTTATTATTTGATCTAAGTTGTTGCCAAATGCTGTAAGTTTTGAAGAGAAGGATTGTATTTCTGTTTGCAGAGGCATCAAGGCTGCTTTTAGTTCCTCCATGTCAAAAGATTGATCACTTTTTCGTTCCATTTCATGCTTTGCAGCTTCAGCTTGTGATTTGGTAGTTTTCTGCCTCTTAGTGATTAGGTTCATAGGTTCATAGGTTCATACTAGGCTATCTGCCCTAGGGCATTTACAAGCCTAGCCAGAGTGTGTTTGGCTTTCGCCACCCATTTTAAAATTAATTTTGCTATGCCCTTTTTCGAGGTTAATATACTGTGCCTCTGTCTAACAGTGACACAGAAGTGATACCCGGAGTAAATCTACGATCTCCCATCCACTCATCAAGATTCCTCTTGAAGAGAGTCAATGAGGGACTCTGCCTAACCTGGACTGGGATTTTATTCCAGAGTGAAGGGAGCTTCTGGGTTACAAATCTGTCCCTCCAGCATGTCCTAATTATTTCAGTGCTGAGGTTCAAGTCTCTCAAGCACGTAGCTCGATGGGATTTGGATTTTCTGGTGCAGCATGTCCATTAATTCCGGGTTGGACATGGCTTTATATGTCAGGCACAGATCGCCTCTGAGCAGGCGGTATGCCACTGAGTAGAGCTGGAGTTTCTTTAACCGGGCAGCATATGGCATCTGTTTGAGCCCTTTGATCCTCTTGGTGAGGTACTTTTGGGGCATTGTACTCAATAATGGGCCTGATGAGGGATGAGTAAAGAGGCACGATGACCTCCCCTGATCTAGATGTGAATCCCTTCATGATTAGGTGGGCTATATAAAATGATTTTCTAACCACTTTGGCCACGTGGTTGTTGAATGAGAGATTGCTATCAACTTGGGTCCCCAGGTCTCTAATTACTTCTTCCATACTTAATGGATTACCATCTATGTGGTAATTTGTGGGCACTTTGTTTTTGCCGAAGGGGATGACTATACACTTTTTGGCGTTTAGTTTGAGGCCATGGCTCTGGCACCAGTTGTCTGTTTCTATGAGGCCCTTTTGTAGGATGCTTGTGTCGGCTGGAGAGTCGATTTTGGTGCCCAGTTTGCAGTCATCTGCAAACTTGGTCAGCCACAGTCCTTCCGTGTTGGCCTGTACCTCCAAGAAATATATACCGAACAAGAGAGGTCCCAGGACTGAGCCTTGTGGGATGCCACTCGTAACTGGTTTGGAGTCTGACATGGCTCCAGCAATTCTAACCATGTGGGTTCTGTCCTTGAGCCAGTTTGCAACCCATCTAGTGACATAGGGGTTTATATTTAAGCTGGTGAGCTTATCTATAATGCCCGAGTGGGGTACTGTATCGAAGGCTTTTGCGAGGTCCAGGTAGGCTGTGTGGACCACCTTCCCCTCGTCAATGGCCTCAGTGACTGTTTCAAGGAAATCAACCAGGTTTAAGAGGCAGGATCTGTCCTTAACAAAGCCGAACTGGGTAGGATCCAGTGTCTGTAGGTCCGCAATGTCTTTATTTATGAGGTCCATGATGATCCTTTCCATAGCTTTGCAGACCAAGCTAGTCAGGCTTATGGGGTGATAGTTTCCAGGATCCGTTGAGGCACCACCTTTGTGGAGAGGGATCACTGTTGCTGTACGCCACTCTTTGGGTACATATCCTGTAGTAAGGCTGAGACTTGAACATTAGTTTTATGTTTGGGTTTAGTTCTTCTTGGAGTTCATGTAGGACGCAGTCTGGCCCCATTGATGCTGTGTTTTTTGCTTTGGAGAGGGCGGCTCTTACCTGAGCATCTGAGATGTTAGGGGGGCAGCACTCTACTGGGATAGATATTTGCCCTTTTGCTGGGGAAGGGGGGGGAGAAGTTTGCGCTGAACCTGTCAGCTAGGATGTTGGCAATATCTGTGGGTTCGGTGTATTTTTTGTCATTTTGGACTAATTCTGAGCATATCTGGGAATTCCCACCAAGGTTTCTAAAATAACTAAAGAAAGCCTTGTGATTATCCTTAGTGTCCTGTGCAATTTTTCTCTCGAAGCTGGCCTTAGACGATTTTATGAGTGCCCATAGTTTTTTGCTAATACTGATCAGAGATGCCTTCCCTTTTTGGGATTTTGCTCTATCATGTAGTAGCGTCCTCCTTCTATTGTATAGTTTGTTTATGGTTGGGGTCCACCAGACAGGACTCCTGCCTTTGGAGGATTGGGTCTTTGTTTTGTTTGGGATTGCATGATCCATGCATTCCTGAAGGTGTTCATAGAATGCATTTATAAAGGATTCTGTGGTCTGGGCCGTATTTTCCACAGGCCCAGGGGCTTTGAAGGATTCCACCTCGGTTTTGAGGAGTGTGAAATTTTCTTTAGAGAAGTTTTTCACTGTGGTTTTCTGGGCAGGGTCTGGGGTCGGGATGTGAATATCTAGTGAGATTAGTTTATGGTCTGATCTTACCAGTGAGGGATAGGTTCATAGGTTCATAGGTTTATACTAGGCTATCTGCCCTAAGGCATTTATAAGCCTAGCCCAAAGTTTTGTGGCTTACGCCACCCCTTATATGAAAAAATACTGTGCCCATTAGTTTGTTGTGCCTCTGTCCAGCAGTGACACAGAGATGATTCCCGGGGTAAACCTACGATCTCCCATCCACAGGTCAAGATTTCTCTTGAACAGAGCCAGCGAGGTGCTCTGCCTCACATGGATCGGGATTTTATTCCACAGCATAGGGAGTCTCTGAGTGATAAATCTATCCCTCCAGCACGTCCTATTTATATCTGTGCTAAGGTTTAAGTCGCTTGCTCTAGTGGTTTTGGTGGATTTGGATTTTTGAGGTGAAGCATGTCCATTAATTCCGGGTTGGACATGGCCTTGTATGTCAGGCACATGTCACCTCTGAGCAGACGGTATGCGACTGAATAGAGCTGGAGTTTCTTCAATCTGGCAGCATATGACAGATTTTGGAGTCCCTTTATCCTTTTGGTGAGGAACTTTGGGGTCTCTCCAATTGCTGCAGATGTCGGGTGAGATACATCCCGAATGGGGCATTGTACTCGATCATTGGTCTGATAAGTGAAGAGTACAGGGGAACAATGACCTCAGTAGATCTGGATGTGAATCCCTTCATGATCAGGTTGGCAATGTAGAAGGTCTTTCTAACCACTTTAGCAACGTGAGTGTCAAAAGAAAGGCCACTGTCAACCTGGGTCCCCAGGTCCCTGATAACCTCTTCTGTGCTTAGTGGATTGCCGCCTATATGGTAGCTTGGGGTTACCTTGTTTTTCCCGAAGGGTATGACTATACATTTTTTGGCGTTTAACTTCAGGCCATGGCTCTGGCACCAGCTATCTGTTTCCGTGAGTCCCTTCTGAAGGATACCCGTGTCCGATGCACTTCTGGTCTGGAGCATAGAGTCCCCATGTTGGTGATGATCAGGTCCAGTATGTTTTCCCCTCTTGTGGAAGTGGTAACAAGCTGTTCCATAGCATTTGAGTTTATAAATTCTAGGAACCTTTGGGCTTGGGTGTTGGAGCTAGAGTAATGCTCCCAGTCTATGTTTGGGTAGTTGAAGTCGCCCAATATAATGGTGTTTGGAGAGACCTTCATATTCTCCAGTGTTCTCAGGAAGGCCGAATGGGGTTCCTGGGTTTGGGAGGGTGGTCTGTAGCAGGCTATAAACTGGAAGGCAGTTTTACCCACTGTTAGTTGCACATGGATAGTCTCTGATGCTTCGTGCTGTGCCACCAACCTGGAGGTGTGGGTATATTTGACGAATATTGATACTCCCCCTCCTTTTGTGGTTCGGTCTAAGTTTTGGGGCCGAAAAACATGGTATGAGGCATAACCTGGTAGTGCTGGGGTGCTCTCGGGAGCCTTGAACCAGGTTTTTGTTGCTGCACAGATATCGATATTCTCCATTCTAAGGAGAGTTTCGAGTGCGTGCATCTTGAGGTTTAGACTTCTGGCTAGTTAGATAGATAGTTTCTTTTTCAGGAGAACCAATTTGAGATAATCTTGTCTTAGATGTGTGTGTTTCCATTTGATCCATTTTTCTATGTTGTGTGAATGTTTGCTTATTTTCTTCTCTATAGCTGCTACTTGCTAAATACAGGGCCCAGCACATGTACAGGAATCACTGCTTAGTCATCTCCTGGATCCAACGTATGTATTTTGTATTTTTATACTCAGAGGTTAAAAATAAGCTTCCCCAGATACAATATTAGTTTTAATTTCACAGGAGATGCTTTTTTGTAGATTTTTGCTCCAGCAGTAGCCTTAGATGAGGTTAGATCTGTAGTTAGAAGTTGGAGCAAGCTGAAGTATGTGCTGTCTAGTTGGCGGCCATCTTAGAATCCCATTATATCAATTTCTGCAGGTTACAAATAGATGTAATCTGTGGTTACTGGAGGGATAAAGTGTGTGATAAAATCTTTTTCAGTTTCTCTTTTTGAACTGAGAGTTTTTTATTATAAGAAGCAGGAAGATGCATGTTTATCATGGAGCTGCCTTTCTGTAGCCTCCTTGGGGTTTACAACTCTTTTCCTGAGTAGCTTGATCTGAGTGAAATTAAAAACATGGAATGGGGATGAAGAAGGGATAGTCTTTATACAGTGACTCTAATGCATTTATCTATGCACCAGACAATAGTCTGGCATTGGGATTCACAGGGGGTTGTTAACCACGGAGGAGCTTGGACTCCTATCTTGGAAGTGGTTTTTGACATACTGTATACAATTTTGATTTGGTTTATAAAATGTGTTCATCTTGTTTCCTTGAACAGAAGGCATTGATGGAGGACTGACTAAATGCTTAATACAGGAATAAAATTCCCTATTACAGGTCAAGATTCCTCGAGTGAAATCTTATTTGTTAAACTTCAACAGAGCATGTTAGTTGACTTGGAAATGGGTCATTACATTGGGAGACTGGTAACAAAATGAGACTTGTCTGAACTGAATGGTCTATTTGCCTGTGGGATGTCAATGGAATTAATAGCCCAGTTAAGAGGGAGGGGATATTTGTGGCACTTAAGAGATTTAGATCAGATGTGATAGTTCTATAACAGATGAATCTAGACCTGGCTGAACATTTTTAACTATGGGGCCGGGAGACTATTTGCTAGGAGCATCCTCATCCTATCGGGGGGGGGGGGGGTTGGAGCGAGGAGTGGTTATATTATTGGCAATGTATTTTCAGTTTCAGCTACAACGTATCTTAAATGATGACAGATGTAGATTTGCTGTAGTAATAGGGGAGCAGAGGCAGCTGAAATTATACTAACATCTTTATATCTATCAAGAGGCATTGAAAGAGGGAATTAGTGTGGGTTTTGGCTGCCATTTAACATTTTCAGATTGTACAGTGATAATGATGGAGGACTGGAATCTTACAATTAATATAACTGAGGTCTAAGGAGTCCCAGGAAGAAAGGGTTACCATCTCTAAAGCCAATTTCACACTCCTCAAAACCGAGGTGGAATCCTTCAAAGTCCCCAGGCCTGTGGATAATACGGCCCAGACCACAAAATCCTTTATAAACGCATTCTATGAACACCTTCAGGAATGCATGGATCATGCAATCCCAAATAAAACCAAGACCCAATCCTCCAAAGGCAGATGTCCTGTCTGGTAGACCCCAGCCATAAACAAACTATACAATAGAAGGAGGAAGCTACTACATGATAGAGCAAAATCCCAAAAAGGGAAGGCATCTCTGATCAGTATTAGCAAAAAACTATGGGCACTCATAAAATCGTCTAAGGCCAGCTTCGAGAGAAAAATTGCACAGGACACTAAGGATAATCACAAGGCTTTTTTAGTTATGTTAGGAACCTGGGTGGGAATTCCCAGATATGCTCAGAATTAGTCCAAAATGACAAAAAATACACCGAACCCACAGACATTGCCAACATCCTAGCTAACAGGTTCAGTGCAAACTTCTGCCCCCCCTCCCCACCAAAAGGGCTAATATCTATCCCAGCAGAGTGTTGCCCCCCTGACATCTCAAATGCTCAGGTAAGAGCTGCCCTCTCCAAAGCAAGAAACACAGCATCAATGGGACCAGACGGTGTCCTGGGCTGCGTCCTACATGAACTCCAAGAAGAGCTAAACCCAAACCTAAAACTACTGTTTAAGCTCAGCCTTACTACAGGATATGTACCCAAAGAGTGGCGTACAGCAACAGTGGTCCCTCTCCACAAAGGTGGTGCCTCAACGGATCCTGGAAACTATCGCCCCATAAGTCTCACTAGCTTGGTCTGCAAAGCTATGGAAAGGATCATCATGGACCTTATAAATAAATATATTGGGGACCTACAGACAATGGATCCTACCCAGTTCGGCTTTGTTAAGGGCAGATCCTGCCTCTTAAACCTGGTCGATTTCTTTGAAACAGTCACCAAGGCCATTGACAAGGGGAAGGTGGTCCACAAAGCCTACCTGAACTTCGCAAAAGCCTTCGATACAATACCCCACTCGGGCATTATAGATAACCTCACCAGCTTAAATATAAACCCCTATGTCACTAGATGGGTTGCAAACTGGCTCAAGGACAGAACCCACATGGTTAGAATAGCTGGAGCCATGTCAGACTCCAAACCAGTTACAAGTGGCATCCCACAAGGCTCAGTCCTGGGACCTCTCTTGTTCGGTATACATTTCTCGGAGGTACAGGCCAACATGGAAGGACTGTGGCTGACCAAGTTCGCAGATGACTGCAAACTGGGCACCATAATAGACTCTCCAGCCGACACAAGCATCCTCCAAAAGGCCTCATAGAAACAGACAACTGGTGCCAGAGCCATGGCCTCAAGCTAAACACCAAAAAGTGTATAGTCATCCCCTTTGGCAAAAACAAAGTGCCACAAATTACCACATAGGTGGTAATCCATTAAGTACAGAAGAAGTAATTAGAGACCTGGGGACCCAAGTTGATAGCAATCTCTCATTTGACAACCACGTGGCCAAAGTGGTTAGAAAAACATTTTATATAGCCCACCTAATCATGAAGGGATTCACATCTAGATCAGGGGAGGTCATCGTGCCTCTTTACTCATCCCTCATCAGGCCCATAATTGAGTACAATGCCCCTTTTGGGATGTACCTTACCAGACACCTGCAGCAACTGGAAAGACCCCAAAAGTACCTCACCAAGAGGATCAAGGGGCTCAAACAGATGCCGTATGCTGCCCGGTTAAAGAAACTCTAGCTCTACTCAGTGGCATACCGCCTGCTCAGAGGCGATCTGTGCCTGACGTATAATGCCATGTCCAACCCGGAATTAATGGACATGCTGCACCTCAGAAAATCCAAATCCCATCGAGCTACGCGCGCGAGGGACTTGAACCTCAGCACTGAAATAAATAAGACATGCTGGAAGGACAGATTCATAACCCATTGGCTCCCTTCACTCTGGAATAAAATCCCAGTCCAGGTTAGGCAGAGTCCCTCATTGACTCTCTTCAAGAGGAATCTTGATTAGTGGATGGGAGACCGTAGGTTTACCCCGGGTATCACTTCTGTGTCACTGTTAGACAGAAGCACAGTATACTAACCTCGAAAAAGGGCATAGCAAAATTAATTTAAAATGAGTGGCGATAGCCATACACACTCTGGCTAGGCTTATAAATGCCCTAGGGCAGATAGCCTAATATGAACCTATGAACCTATGAACCTATTTCAAGGAAAATTTCTTAAGCATTATTTGAAGACAGTAGGATGGGTGGATCCTCAGACTGGACTGCAAGGCAGAACTTCTGAATTAGATGTTACATATTATTCACAGAGGTACAGACAATGGTCAAAACTGATTGATGTTATATAGAAAAGCAGGACACTTCATTAGTGTGTAAGATGCAAGTGGGACCTCTGTATTTCCCCGATCATGCTCCCCTATTAGTTTATATAGGTGAGGACAGGGCAACACGTTTGGATAGACACTGGTGTTTTCCAGTATATTTGCTGGAAAATAACCATTTTAAACATTAGTAGAGGACAGGATGCAAGAAATTAGTTCACATATCATTGAATTCTCAGCTGAAGCTTGGGATAAGTTTAAGCAGCAGCTTAAAACAGTGGTTATACACCATTTGAGCTCAATCGGGCATTAAGAGAACACAGATTAACAGCAGATTGTTACTTCTCTGCTGCAGCTACAACTTAAGCAACATCGCTATTCCAAACAAGAAGAAACTAAGATCAGAGAATTAAAGGCTGAAATGCAGACCCATACAGATCAAAAGTTAATATTTCAGAGAGAGAAGATTAGATATATTCACTTTTCCAATTCCCCCAAGGCTTTAAAATCTTTAGCTGTTAAATGAAGGCAACAAAAAGTAGAAAGGATGGTAGAAAGAATTAAAGACGAGAGAAGGGGAAAAGTGGAATGTACAGCACTAGAAATACAGATGGTGTTTAAGGATTATTATGAAAGTTTATATGTTTCACCAGAATATACTGAGGGTTATGTGTAGTCAATGGATATTTTTTTTCCAAGTTCAAGTTTTGCTAAAATTGACTGAAACTTAGGCTCAAAGCATTATAAGGGATATCAGCAAAGAGGGGTTAAAATGGGCAATAAAGGAGCAAACAGCAGATAAATCCCTAGTCTTGATGGCCTACCAGTAGAAGTCTGGCAGTTGATGGGTACAAACTCAAAGACCTTTGGCTGAAGTTAAGGAAGAGTATATTAAAGGGGGCAGATGTTCTATTATCCTGAAAACAGGCAGTGATAGTGGTATTGTTAAAAGAGGTAAATAACCCCCTACCTTACTGGCCTCATATAGGCCACTCTCAATACTTAACAATGGCTATAAAATATTTATGAATATTCTGGATAATAGGGTTTCACAGCTAGTAGGACTGTTGGTCCAGTGATCAATGTGGTTTGGTTAAGGGGAGGAGTACATATGACAAATTAAGGATTTTGATGATACTGGAGCATGCACAGGAAACAATAACTAAGTTAGGAGTATTAAGTTTGAATGGTAAGAAGGCACTCAATAAGGTGAGATGGGATTTTCTGTTCAAGGTATTGAAGAGACTTGGCTTTAATTAAATGTTTATTTCTCCTCTTTGAAAGTTGTACAAGGGCTCTTTGGCCAAAGGCAAGGTATCACAAACTATCGCTTTCATTGCAGCTACATTCTGGAATGTGGCAAGTCTGCTCTTTATCACCATTATTATTTAGTCTATATTTGGGAACCTGGTCTAAAAGAATTAGTCAGTCTTCTATAAACAGTTAGAAATTAGCAGACAGGGATGATGTTAGTAGATGATGTTTTGCTAACACTTGTTGACCCAGAAAAGGATATTCCTTAAATGTATGATTTGCCTTGGTCTTTTGGGGCAATATCAGGTTGCAAGGTGAATGTGGCAAAAAAAAAGGTAATTCATGTTAACTGGCTTCCCTGCAAAGAATTAAAGATAAAATATCCATTTCTGGGGTTCCCAACAAGATAATATATTTAGGGGTTTGGTTGACTGATGCTACTGAGAGGTCAGTGGAACTAACTTATGAGGATACTTTCAACAAAATACATAGGCTTTTTCTCTGTGTGGAGTCTGCATGTCCTCCCCGTGGTTGGGTGGGTGTTCGAAAGACATGCGTAAATGGGCGTGCCTTCGTTGAAGGTTGAACATCGAGCTGGCACCTCAGCGTTTGTCAAAATCTACTGCCAATCATTGGCAGACCAGAGTTCCGCTGTGGTGACCCCTAACCGGGAAAAGTCGAAAGACAACAACAACAACATAGGCTTTTTCTTAGTTGGAGAAGATAATTAGATCTAGAACAAAAAATACGGTAGTTGAGCTGGTTTGTTTTACCCCTACTGTTATACAATGTGATGGCTTTGCACCACCCTCCAGATCAGGGGAACTGTGAAGGGCTGAGACAATGGATCATATTATTTATTTAAGAAGGTAAACTTCTTAGAGTTACTTGGGATAAGTTCACACTGCAAATAATGCAAGGAGTTGTGCCATTATTTGATTTAGACCTATACTGGGGAGTGTTTTTATTGCTGTTGTTGTTTTATTTAGATACGAAGGACTATCTGGAAGGGAATGATGATAACTATCATGTGTGGGTTTCACAAAATGAACTTCCTTTAGTGATTCTTAAGGGGGCCAAAGATAAGAAATTCAGCATTCATACAGTGACTCCATTAGGAGGTATGGCCATTTTTTATCACCCTAATGGGCAGTGATTGTTTAATAGAATGTATAAGAGCCCATGGTGAGAGGACATGGGATTCACAATATTTGGTGTACCTTGAATCCCCCTCTAAAGTACTGGTATCAGATAATGGATAATCATAAAACTATCAAGCTGGGAATAAGTGAGTGATAAATATAACCTACCAGAAAGATATCAATGGTAATATAATGGGATTTCTAGGATGGCAAGAATGCTTCAATGGTTCAAAAACAATGATTTGCAAAACACGCATCTATATCATATTATCGTACGATGTAAATAGCGAACACTATTTCATCGTACCGATAATATCGAAACAACAAAATATCGAACAAACGGAACAGCAAATTTTTTCCCAGGGAAAACATTTGCTGCCCGTAAAAAAAAAAAAAATAAACTTAAACATAAATTTAAGTGGGAGGCTTCACCCCCCCCCTACTTAAATATACCAACTCCGAGATCGTGCCATAGTGGAGGGAATGGCAAAGTCCTGAAGATGGCCCACCGAATTTTTTCCCTGGGAAAAAACTCGATGTTCTGTGACTTCGCTATTTTGCCATTTCAACAGTATCGGATCGACTAAATAGCATTTGCTATTTAGTCCATTCGATGGCATAATATAGACCCGTGAAACACACAGCTTGTAAGCCTAAGCCTAATCCTACAAATAAGGAAGGGAAGAGATCTCACAAAGGGGCATAGTATTGCAAATGTATAAAGTATTACTGATTGTAGAATAAGACGGGGAAAAAAATGAATGTGCAGTTGGATAAACAGAGGTGTGGAAATTTTGTAGTTTTCTCTGGAAATGTTTACATAAGTATTTTTACATGCCTGTAAGGCTGTTGAAGATATTTTAAGGTACATCCACTAACTGTTGAAGATGTCAGTCTGCAACTAGTAGAAAATGGCTTCATACACTTTATGAATGCCCAGGATACTCACATATAAAATGGATTTGAAGGTTTTGATTGCTGAAGTGATACACAAGTGCATTCCTCTTACTCTGGATTTATATTTCTTGGGAAGGTAAGATGTTAAACTGACAGGTCAGCAGGAGACCTTATTGGTAATAATACTGTTCTTGCAAAAAAGTGCATAACAAAAAGCTAGTAGTCAGGGAAGTTAAACTAGGATAACTTATAGAGTTATTGGATAGTTTGATGAAGGAAGAACGGGTAAATGTTAAAAGAAAATAGAATAATTCATAAAAAAGTAGGCACCATTGGTTGCTTACTTATTAAAGCTGTAAGGACTGAACTACCAGAGGGGATAAGGACCTAAGTAAGACCCACTGATGCTTTGAATGATTGTACATAGATTGCTGGTATTTCTTGGTTAATGTAAGTGGCTTATTCCTGTTTATAATTGGTTTTATTTAAAAGTGAACATAAAATTTAGTAGTGGTTTAAACAAGGTGTAGTAAGAAAACTAAGTGGAAATTGACTATTACTTTGTTAACACTTTTAATGATGCCCCAGTGTTATGTGATAATGTTTGTCATGTCTATTTATTATTTTCAATAAATGTTTTAATTAAAAATACTCTGAGTACATTCTGATACTCTTTTACCTCATAGATTCCTTGCTGCAAATCATTACAACTATGTTTTTGAATGGGTGAAACACTGTTTCTTATTTAGTCATTTAACTAGACAATGCACCAAGTGTGAGTATGAAGAAGGTCTGTGGAGATCAGTGCTCTACCTTGGATAATGACTCACTCACTCACTCACTCACTCACTCACTCACTCACTCACTCACTCACTCACTCACTCACTCACTCACTCACTCACTCACTCACCAAACCACCCAGAGTTGATTTTGACACCTTGAAATCTGTGTACCACCATGAACCATTTAGCAACAGGCATTCTGAAAAGCTATTTATTTATTTTCTTATTTATTTATGTAAACATGCATTTATTTTATGTGTGATAAGTGAGCATATGGACCTGTCAAACATTCACAATTTTCAGCCATGGCTACGAACAAAGGTATATATTTTAAGCAGTCAGTAAAACCAGACTTTATTTTTAGAAAAGTCACAGTTTAGTACAGTGGATTTATAAAGCAAGGCTTGTTTATCATTTATTATGTGGTATGTTGCCAAATCTCTCAATCAACTCCTATGCATCCTTCAAAAGCAAAAACTGGCAACCTACCTCGAGGCTATGCAACCTCACAGTAGGGGGTGGAGGATCTTAAATTTATATTTGTCTCCAGTGTTCACTGAAGTGGTCTATTCCTGCATCAGAGCTCAATGAACCACAACATATCCCTTTCAAAAACATCAGGCAATTACTTTATGATGCAAATTTGATTAGAGGGATATTTAATACCTTCACACCACACGCTTCTTAAATAATTTTTTGGAGGTCCTCCCTGTCCAACCATCTAGTTTTCTCAAATGTTCTCCATCCCTGCTGCTGACCGCAAGATTCAAGTAATGATTGACTATCCTCCTCAGTGGTTTTGCTTTTTGTTGTATACGCGGCTGCCTCCAACATCTGGTCTGGCACTGCTAGACAAAAGCTAGCTACAACAGGGACATGGATGGATGCTTCCAGATACCTGAACTTCCTGCAGTGTATCCACACTGATAATCAAGCCAAGCGTAGTCCTTGTAGTCAGGGCATGAACCAACACCATTTATGTCCAACAGACACCATGGTGCCACCCTCACACCAGAGATGGGTGGGCTTATAGTATCTACTCACTCCCATCATAGGTCACTTGCTGAAACTGGATCTCTGGGTCTGCAATCAGGGCTTCATCCTTTTCTCCTCCCCAAAACCAACACCATGTGCTTCTTAGTGAATTTGAGTTATATCAAACATTATTCAATAATACCTACAAGGATCTTTAAAATATCCCCTATATTGCTTCACTGATTGAATGTTTTCCTCTTTACTGCTAATTTTGAAATTCTGGATTTTCTGACAGATTCCCTTTTTGACCATTCCTGTATGTAGTACGCCTGAAAAACTCCCCACATTACCCCTTGATTTTTATAATATTGCGTGACATCAGAACAGTAAATATATATGGACAATTTGATGATATCTCAAGTTACAATATTAGGCTCAAGGGATTTCTTACCCGACACATCTGATTTGTTTCTATAACAAATTTCTAAAATTCCAAGATCGTGCAATACTCCCTGTGAAGATAGGTGAAGGCTGCCAGCCTAGCCAAATAGAATTTTGTAGATAATTCTGTCATTTCTAAATATTAATATAAACAATAGGCTTGTTCTCTTAAATGTGAAAAGACTACATTGGATATTGAACTGCAAAAATGTAACAGTGCACTCTGCTGTAACAAAGTCAATTATTTTATGTCTAAATTCAGAGCCGATATGTCTAGAGGGAGGCATTCTGCCTATTGTTTTGAGGCCAGAGTTAATGGCTAAAATTTGCATGTATAAATGTCCTTTATTGATCTGGTTTCTGTCCAGGTATAAAGAATGTAAATGTAGTTTCTGTTAGCCTGGGAACACCAGAGAAGTGTGAAGATTTGGGTTTTTCAGCTTTTGAGTACATAAAATAGACCCAAGAATTTGTTTGTACAGGTGGATGCTTCAAACCTTGGCGTGGGGGCTGTACTTAGCCAGATTTCTTCAGTGGGAGAAGAGCACCCAGTGGTTTATCTCAGTCATATGATCCAACCCAGGAGGAATGCTATGCAGCTGTAGAAAAGGAATGTCTTGCCATAGTGTGGGCACTGCAGAAACTTCAGCCTTATCTGTATGGAAGAAAATTCATTGTAGTGACAGATCACAGCCCCCTAACATGGTTACACAGAGGCAGCCAGCAAAACGCCAAGTTGCTAAGATGGAGCCTAGGGTTATAAGCATATATGTCAGTGCAGCACTGCAGTGGGATTAGCAATGCAAACGCAGATGGGCTCTCAAGACAGGGAATCTTCTTGTTCTTCTTCTTCTTTCGGCTGCTCCCATTAGGGGTTGCCACAGCAGATCAACTGTTTCCATTTCTTCTTGCCCTCTGCATCTTGCTCTGTCACACCAACCACCTGCATGTCCTCTCTCACCACATCCATAAACCTTATCTTAGGCCTTCCTCTTTTCCTGTTACCTGGCAGCTTCATCCTTAGCATCTTTTTCCCAATATACTCTGCATCCCTCCTCAGCACAAGTCCAAACCAACGTAATCTTGCCTCTCTGGCTTTGTCTCTAAACCTTCCAACCTGGGCTGACCCTCTAATATACTTATCCATAATCCTGTCCATCCTCGTCACACCCAGTGCAAATCTTAACATCTTCAACTCTGACACGTCAAGCTCTGACTCCTGCCTTTTTGTCAATGCCACTGTCTCCAACCCATATAACATAGCTCAAGACAGGGAATGGGGTAATGTATACTCAGATAGACCTAACCCTCTCAAGCAACATTTCTCAAGGGTCACTTGAAAAACTAGCTTGAGTTCTCGGGGGTGGGGTGAAGATAGGTGAAGGCTGCCAGCCTAGCCAGATAGAATTTTGTAGATAATTCTTTCATTTGTAAATATTAATATAAGCCACATGATTATTCTCTTAAATGTGAAAAGACTGCATTGGATATTGAACTGCAGAAATGTAACAACAGTGCACTCTGCTGTAACAAAGCTGATAAGTCAATTCTTTGATGTCAAAGTTTGGAGCCGATATGTCTAGTGGGAGGCATTCTGCCTATTGTTTTGAGGCCAGAGTTAATGGCTATAATTTGCATGTATAAATGTCCTTTATCTCTAGTTTCTGACCAGGTGTAAAGAATGTAAATGTAGTTTTTGTTAGCTTGGGAACACCAGAGAAGTGTGAAGAATGAAGTTATATGAAGCAGCTCTGTGTTATCAATTTAAAGAGAGAGAATCAGAGAGCTCTGAGCATTTGTCTTGAGAACATCCAACATCACCAGCACTGCTTTTCTCTATATGTAAATTATTTAGAACTGTGTTTCTCTTAGATATAGCTAGGAAATAATAAGATTAGACTAGTTTGTTTTCTGCGATGTCAGTACTTTTCTACCGCATTATTTTAAGTATTTCTCTGTGATCTCTGAACTTTTAACTAGCACTGTGTAGTAAGAAGTATTGTCTTGTGTTTTTATTATTTATTATTAAATCTTTTTAAACCTTTCAACTGTGGCTGTTTTATTAATTTAAGCTCTAGAGTACATTTCATGTATATAGTGATACTGTACCAAGTCACTCTAATAAGCCTTGACTGTTCAGTCACACATCATTTGGATAATAATTTTGCACAGTAATAATTGGACATTCTTTCAAAAGGGCCTTTGAGTAGCTGATATTAGTGGGTGGTGGCAGATGGTACTACCTTTTAGAATGGGCAAAAAAGGGGCACAGCTGGAGAACCTGTGCCAGCCTTCACCAGGAGTGTCTGTGTGGTTGTACATAACTCTTATCTCAAAGCATGTGTGTTTGTCAGCTACTTGGGCAGAGACACAAAGCACTAGTTGGACAGAGAGGGTGCTGGAGGTTTTAGCTTGCCCACTGGGCTGAGATCTGGACCCTATAGCTGTGCCAGTGGGGAGTCTTACTGGGGACCTGGAGAGAAAGGGAGAAACCAGCCCCAGACTGACTGTGATCTCTGTGAGCTCTTAAGGGAAATTGTACTTTACTGGCAATTACTGTGTGTGTATTTATTATCCTTTCTCTATATGGATGCCCCTGACTGGTGTTAGTCGTGAGGATTGAGGCTCCTTGATTGCTGGGCCAATGCACGGACGTCACACTCCCTACAAGATAACTGCAGTTTTGAAATGTCAAATGGCTACATGCTGGCCTGTTGCAAATATTTAAAGATCATGACATCTTTTTTTTTCACTCCAGTAACACATTTGACATCAGGCTGTTGATCAGTTATCCATGTCCACTATATACCTATTTATTCTTACATGCAGTATTGCAACTCTAATATTTGGTAAGTTCTGGGTGCTGTTAAGAAGTGCTATACTACAGACAAAACTTGGATTTTTCTTTTTAATTCCCTGGTTCTTTCTCACAATCTGGAAGTATAATACATTATAAGAGTGTTGTACTTACAGCACAGTAGCAGCCAGCTAATTACTGTTAGGTTTGTCTGCTTGTAGCAAAGCCCGGAGCCTCCATCAGGAGGCAACAAGAATATTTCCACATGGCCTATCAAAAATGTAATCAATGTGTGAAGAAACATAGAGCTAATACAAACCTTTATAAAATCATTACCATTACAACTTAAACTATTCTGGACCAACAATAATTGTATATTTGGTATCACATATGTAGCCTGCCAAAATAAATAAACCAGTGTTCTCTGGCGCTTTCAAAGTAGTCTGTATTACTCCAGTTTACAAAAAAGAGGAACTCTACATACCCCCATTGTCATTATTACCCTGCCTTAGAAAGTGCCATTGTTCCACCTGACAGAGTTCCTTAACTTTACTCCACCTCAGTGTTAAACCATTAATTTAATTGTCGCATCTTAATCTTTTCTCTGTCCCATCTCTTATCTTTATAGACCTTGCACTGTCAGTACATCTTTCTCTGAACACACCCTTGGTTTTACTGTTTCAAACTGACATAACTGCATCTTTGAACTCAGCACACACCTGCTAACTGCAAGACCACAGGGATTTCCTGACTGAAACTAGGCAAGGACAGCCTACACCCTCTGGCTGAGTGTGTTATTGCTAAAATAGATGCCTAGGCACTATCACCATATGCATATTGTATATGTTTGTCTTCTTAAATGTAAATGGTATGCACACATACGGAGTACATAGTCAGCATTACCCTACCTAATATCCCATAAAAGCCTGTCCAGTAGTTCTGTATAAATCTATAACTTAACATTTACCCTAAAGTAGCATAATAATAATAGCCTGTATTTATTAAACATAGTTTTAATAGCTGCCATATGATCCTTCAGCTTTTTCCCCTCACCCTCTCTGCCTTCCGCATTACACTCAAAGGGATAGTTCAACATTCTTAACTCAAAGGAATGAACTCTAGTTAAAAATATTACACTAGACTGTTAAGCATATACCATTTAAATGTGGTTTGCTTTGGACTTTTATATCCTTATAGCTGTATAAGTACAACAGCTGGGTTGAAGTTATGACCTGCTATGAATATAATCCACTGACTGTTTCTGCTAAGATCTCCAAACATTCTCAGCAGGTGGATCCTGCTCTGGTCACCCCCACTTCACTCCCCTAATCTAACCCCAATTCTCACCCACCCCTACTTACTCTACATCTATTCTGCACCATAACCCACCCTCTAACAGATTTGACCACTCATCATCAGGATATTTCAAAACTGCTGCCCCATAATATAATTAACAAATCTGTTAATCATCAAAGCCTCTTTCTCCTCCATCCCAGCCAAACCCTACCAGGTTTGACCACTCAGTGGCAAGATAGTTGAAAACTCCTCTCCACAATATATTACTTATTCTCTTAATCATCTCAACCTCTTTCTGTACATCCCAGACAACCACTGTCCTTTTACACCACCCTAATCCTTCACTTTTCCATCTAAAAGACTTTTTCCTAACCTCTAGACATCTACCACCTCTCTGCCTGATCAGTAACTCTTACATACAAAATGCTGCTCCTCATATTATTCTGTCATTTTCTAGTACTGGCCTCCCACTTAACATACTATCACTTTCCCTCAAACTACTCTACTACAACCCCAACCTTCAGCCTCCGACTTAACCTTTACTATTATAATAACTATTTTAATATATCTCCTAGCCTCTTCAGTCTCTCCACTACTATCTGTCTTAAATACGGAATACTTTGCTGTGATTACCCTTCCTTCTAAACAAAACATCTTCTCATACCCACCCTTAAGAATTATTCCAAACTTTTGCTTTGGAAGGCAAAGATTCAATTGTGTGGGGATATACACCCAAACCCTGGCCCTACTAATTTAAACCTAAACGTCAGTTCCACCAGTTCCTGCAAGCACCATAAAAACCCAGATAACTCCCCTCATTCAGTTACAAGTCATCCCTTTCCTGATGCATCTTCTTAGTATCTGTAATAAAATTACAGATCTGCATGCCTGGATAGTACTCTATTTATTCCCCAGATACCCTAGCCATCCCTGAAACATGGTTTAAATCCAATATAAAAGATGCAGAAATATGAAACAGACAGAAGTACTACCTTCAGGCAAAAACATTATGAGGACTGGCTGACCCCATAAAAAAGAAGGAAGACATGCCCTATTGCATCCCACTGAAATACTCATAACACTTTTAAACATAAACTCTAAAAATCACTCTGTATTATTGTAATTTACATCCCCCTGAAAAGAACATACCCATACTCAAAAAATTTCTTTACTGGGTATCTAGTACTATTACTTACGAAAAAAAAAAAAAAACATTCTGGGTGATGTCAATGTTGACTAGCAAAATGTAACCTCTGGCAGCCTCTTGTCCTGCACAAATCTATTTGGTCTAACTCAACTAATTATAACATCTGCTAGATGTAACAAATTCAATAACAGTACAATTCTTGACCACATTTTTATCGCAGAACCCAGTAAATATATTATCAATGCTACCTATCATAACTCTCTAACTGACCATCTCTCTGCATACACACACAGACTTACCACTCATCACACCAATACCCACCAACTTAAACCAATCAGGAGTCTCACAAAATTTAACAAAGACTTATTCAACAGTATCCTAAGGTCCTTCAACTGGTCTGTACTAAACATTCTCTCATTAGATGATGCAGTTACAACTTTTAATACCTTTTTTAACCTTACCCCGCTAAGTATAAAAAGAGTAAAAGTAAAACACTCCTCCTGGCTATCCACCCTTACCAAAAACATTATGTATACCTGAAACAAGGCTTGGAAAGAGTAGCTAAATAAAAAAATGTCAGTCATAAAGGAAACTTAGTAATCAAGCTAAAAAACAAATATACAAAATAAGAAAGAATTTTATGACCAACTACAACTTAATCAAAAAATGATCCAAAAAAATTCTGGTCCTCTATTCACACACTACTCAATCCTGGCTCAAAAAAGATCCATATCTACTCTCAAACCTGCTCCTCCCTCTAAAAGCTGCTACATTTAATAAATACTTTATAGAAAGCATTGCTGCCCTCGCCCAACAGCACATCACCCTTCCCTACAAACCCATAATATATTACCAACTGCCCTCTCCACTACCACATTAACCACTAAAAAATATGAATCCAAACAATCCTTAGCCACACATACTATCTGTTTTACCTTAAAACCTGTAACAATATCTACTATAAAAAAACCTGCTACTTAAACCTTGCTCCACAGCTGCTCACAACCTCCCAACCGAATACTTCAAGATGGCAGCAGAAGCCATATCTTGCCCAGTAGCTCTGTTAATCAATAGATGCATACAGGGATCTTATGTCCCAGCTAGTTGGAAAAGATCACATTTTATCCGACTGCATAAGGCAGGAAACTTTACAGAAGTCTCTAACTTTTGTCCCACTGCAATTCTCTCTCCTCTTTCAAACATCCTAGAAAAATGTATCCATGCTCAGCTTCTTCACCATTTCCTCTCAGAACAGATCTTAACCAGTACTCAGCATGGATTCTGACCTGGCCATAGTACAACTAGTGTACTATCATCCTTTTTATTTTATTTTTTTTATTTTTTATATATTTATTTATTTAACATTTGTTGACCGGGAAAGTCCAACTAGGTTCCACAGATCCTGTTTTCAGCGGAGGCCCGGAGAGAAATGCTCCAGATACTTGCTTTAGATAACATAAGCAAGAAAAGAGACTCTGTCAAACTTAACTCTTCCATATTTCTGGATCAGTCCAAAGCCTTTGATACCATCTCACACAGCAAACTCCTTCAACAACTTTACCATCATGGCCTACCCCCTCCTTCACTTCAGTGGTTAGAAGATACCTGCCTAACAGAGAGCAAGCTGTTAGATGCAACATACCTTCTCTCTTTACCTCCTTGTTACCACTGGTGTACCCCCTTAAGGCTCAAGTCTGAGTCCATTTCTCTTTAACATTTTCATTAATAACCTCTATGCTTCTTCTAGGCAAGCATCACTTAGACAATATACTGATGATTCAGCACTAATATGCTCATCTGACATTCTGGTGCAGCTTCTTGAAATCACACAAAAGCCTTCACCTCTGTTGAAAACTCTATTTACAATGCCCAATTTATTATTCAGCCCCCAAAAAACAAAACTACTCTTATTCCTCCCCAAAGCACATCTAAAAGACAAATCCAGCTTCAAAATCTTCTCAATTAAGAATATAGAGATAGAAATTGTATCCCATACAAAACTGTTTGGTGTGACAATTGATGACAACCTTAAATCTGAACTCCACATTCAATATACTATAAAAAAACTCACCAGAAATTTGGAATGCTTTATAGACATAGCAACTTTCTTAATAACTCTCCTAAAACTACCCTAGCAACCACTTTCTTCCTTCCTTGCTTCCTTCCTTCACTCTTATATGGTGCCCCTTATCAACTTGCAGGTATCTGTTAAGAATAAACTTGAAATATGGTGTAACAAAGCTGCTAAATTTGTTGCCAATAAACAATACTATATACATCTGCAAGATCCTTAAAAGTTTGAACTGGCTTGAACTACCCCTCTACTACCTGGACTTCATACAGCTAGCTACTGTCCACAACATCATTTATAAACCTCATTCCTGTCCTGCACTAAGCTCTATTCTTCTTCCTATCACCCAAACAGACCCCTTCATTCTAAAGATGAACAACTTCTCACTATCTATAAACCTCAAAAAGCAACTGTAAATAGCCTTTACTGCTACTCTGTTGCCAAAAAATGGAATTCTGTTCCACAGGCTATTAGAACTGCAACTTACCATCCTTCCTTCACTTATCAAGTTCATGGCTCTGCTAATGCTATACCCCTAGGTGAACATCAAACTCATCTACTTTTCTACTTTTCTCCACCCCTATCTGTACAGATTTTCTACCCAGTACCACTTCCTCATCTTCACCTGGCTATCCTACCCTGTCTACCACTTTAATTAAGCTCTGTATCACCTCTTCCCCATTTATGCTACTCTATCCTAATCTCGCTCTCCCTTTATAGTTACAGTTAAACTAAACAAATGACTTTCATTTATTACTACTGTGAATTGCCAAAAGGATGCTCTCCAGAAATGTACACAGTGTTTTATTTTGTTTTTTCATATTGTTCTCTTTGTAACATATTTGTGGTATACCTCTATGAATTACAATATTGTTGACTAGTTTTGAAATATATAACTATTTTTTACGTAATGTTTTTGAAAAAATATTTTCTCTGTTAAATGGAGCTTTTCTCAAAGGCCTCAACTGCCAATGGGCTCTTGTGACCCAGTCGGATTTTTCCAGTAAACAAATATAAATAAATAAGTAATAAATAAATAATAAATAAAATAATATAATTTTCTGCTACAAACCAGCTTTTCGTCATACATATATGTTACTATTCTTTCTGAAATAAAAAGTAAGTTGCCTGTCAAATTGCAATCAGTTTGTCAAATGCAGAACTACTCTACGTATAACAATACATTAAGCCTGAATTGTCTGACCATTGGTCAACTCCATTTTCATTAACAACATGACAACTAGTCTGACTGACTGCCAAGCATTTCTTTCTGACAACCATACTGTCATA